>NC_052395.1:4435811-4735811 GCF_009389715.1 Phoenix dactylifera | reverse complement strand
TCCTCCACTTCGTGCCAAATCAGAAGAGGGTCAAGTAAAGAAGAAGTCGAGCTCCTTCATCTTCCAAACTCGTTTGAGGACTTCACTTTACTCTATTTGCTTATAGTGTTATATTTGCTTGTTTAAGAAGCTTTGATTTATCTTAAACTTTGTTATAATATCTTGTAACTTGATTCAATCACGGGATTGAATCAAGGGGTAAAGGTTTGTTGGTGAGCCAAAGGAAAAACCAACGGTGTAAGGTTTGTTGGTGAGCCAAAGGGAAAACCAACGGGGTTTAGGTTTGTTGGTGAGCCGAGGGTAAAACCAACGTGTAAGGGTTTGATTGTGAGCCCGGGAAAACAATCGGAGTGGTTCTAGTAGGTGAGCCTGGGAAAACCGACCGAGTTCGTTGTGCGCTCGTAAAACAACAAGTTGGGTTGTGAGCTTGTAAAACAACCGGCTGTAATCGGTAGGATTATAGTGAAATTCCCAAGAGGTCTTGGGGAGTGGATGTAGGTGCTGGGGTGCACCGAACCACTATACATCTTTGTGTTTGTGATGCCTTATCTCTTGTATTTCATGCCTTCCATTCATGCTTGATTGTGTAATATCTCTAGCTTTGTTTTCTATAGAGTTATAAGTGATTTGCTTAGCTTCCACTCCATTCTTACCATACACATAGATTAAGATTGATCATACAACTATAAGGTAATTTTAGATCAATTGCACCCTAAAGCCATAATATAATTGCTCTAGCTTAATCTTCCACTGCTTTACTTGTAATTGCCTAGAGCTTAAGTAAATAACATCCTATTATTCTGCTGCAGTCTATTCAAAGTAAAAATTAGGGAACATAATTTTTAGAAAACCCAATTCACCCCCCCTCTTGGGTTGTCACCTTGGGCAACAAGAGGAAAAATAGAACTCTAGAGAAAATGGCTAGAACCATGTTATGTGAAAGTAACCTCCCTAAGTACTTTTGGGGAGAAGCCATTAATACTTCTTGTCATATATTAAATAGAGTTTTATTGAGACCTATTATAAAGAAAACACCTTATGAACTTTGGAAAAACAGAAAACCAAAGGTAAACTATTTTCATATCTTTGGATGTTAGGTGTTTTGTTCATAATAATGGGAAAGATAATCTAGAAAAATTTGATTCTAAATCTGATGAGGGCATATTCTTAGGGTACTCTACAACTAGTAAAGCATATAGAGTCTTTAATAAAAGAACCCTAGTTATAGAAGAATCCATACATGTTGTCTTCGATGATTCTAGTGATATCTCTTCTAGTAAGAGAGTTAATTTTGATGATGATACGGAAATTCTTGAAGAAAAGATTGACGAGATGACATTACAAGATAACAGTCAAAAATTAATTGAAGATGCATCATCAAGCCAAGAGACTATAGTAGATCATGGGCTAACTAAAGCTTGGAGGTATGCTCATGGGCATCCTAAGGAATTAATTCTAGATGATCCGTCTCAATCTATTAGGACTAGAGCATCCCTTAGGAACTTAAACAATCATCTAGCTTTCGTTTCACATTTTGAGCCTAAACGCATAGAAGAAGCTGAAAAAGATGTAAATTGGATAAATGCAATGCAAGAAGAATTAAACCAATTTACTAGAAACAAAGTATGGAATCTAGTTGAAAGACCTTCTGAATATCCAATTATAGGTACCAAATGGATTTATAAAAATAAACTTGATGAAAATGGAATTGTCATAAGGAATAAGGCTAGACTAGTAGCAAAGGGCTATAATCAAGAAGAAGGTATAGATTTTGATGAAACCTTTGCTCCTGTAGCTAGACTTGAGGCTATTAGATTATTATTAACATATGCATGCTCTAAGGACTTCAAACTATTTCAAATGGATGTAAAAAGTGCATTTTTAAATGGGTATATTAATGAGGAGGTATATGTAGAACAACCTTCTGGTTTTGAAAATCATCAATACCCTAATCATGTATATAAATTGAACAAAGTACTTTATGGTTTGAAACAAGCACCTGGAGCATGGTATGAGAGGCTTAGCAATTTCCTATTAGAACATGAGTTCTCTAGGGGTAATGTAGATACAACACTATTTCTGAAAAAGCAAAACAAAGATATGTTATTAGTGCAGATTTATGTTGATGATATTATTTTCGGTGCTACTAACAATCGCCTCTGCGAAGAATTTGCTGATTTGATGCAGAGTGAATTTGAGATGAGCATGATGGGAGAGCTGAACTACTTCCTCGGGTTTCAAATCAAACAGTCTGAAGGAGGCATCTTCATCAATCAAGCCAAATATATCAAGGAGATGCTTAAAAAGTTTGATATGGAGGGGAACAAGTCAATCAGCACCCCCATGAGCTCATCATGCAAATTAGACCAAGATGAATCAGGTAAATCTGTAGATCAGAAACTATATAGAGGTATGATAGGATCTTTATTGTATCTTACTGCAAGTAGACCTGATATCATGTTTAGTGTTTGCATGTGCGCTAGATATCAGTCTAATCCTAAGGAATCACATCTAATTGCAGTTAAGAGAATCTTTAAATACCTAATAGGAACTAAGAATATAGGTTTATGGTATTCTAAAGAATCTAGCCTAAAATTAATAGGATACACAGATTCAGACTTTGCTGGATGTAAACTTGATAGAAAAAGTACCAGCGGGTCTTGTCAATTTCTAGGAGAAAACTTAATCTCATGGTTTAGCAAGAAACAAAACTCGGTTGCATTATCTACTGCTGAAGCTGAATATGTTGCAGCCGGGAGTTGTTGTGCTCAAATCTTATGGATCAAACAACAATTAGAAGATTATGGCATTAAACAAGATAAAATACCCATTAATTGTGATAATACAAGTGCCATTAATCTAACTAAGAATTCAATTCAGCATTCAAGAACTAAACATATTGAGATAAGACATCACTTCATAAGAGATCATATACTGAATGGTGATATGACACTACAATTTGTTTGTACTGATGATCAATTAGCTGACATTTTTACAAAACCCCTAAGTGAAGAGAGATTTAGTGTGCTTAGGAGGGGATTAGGAGTGATTGATCCATCCTAGTGGTATTTTCCACTAGATTCATTTGATTTTGATGATTAGATTGTGATTAATAATCAGATCATAATTTAGTGATTTTTCTCATTCGGCACGAACAATAGCATGATTTTTAGGTGCGTGCCAGAGTTCGAGACGACTCGAGCAAGTTTCAGAGTCGGCTCGTAAGGGGGAGTCGACTCGCGCATTTGCGGGAGTCGACTCGAGATCGATGGCAGCAGAGGGGGAGTCGACTCGCATACAGACGGGAGTCGACTCGAGGTTAACAGGCACATAAGGAGAGTCGACTCGCGCATATTTGGGAGTCGACTCGAGGTCGAGTCGACTCGCGACTCAGTGGAGTCGACTCGCAGTCGGGATCCGACTTTTTAACCCTAACTCCATCGTTTAGAAAACACTTATTTTCACCGCCGCCACTGTTCAAAACCCTAGAGCCGACTCCTAGAACGTCTCCGGCCGCCCCTAGGTCCTTTTCCCGTTGATCCTTCATCGTCCATTAGGATTTCATACCATTCTAGGTCAACCATGCCTCGCAAAGCCACTGTCCCAAGCCGGAAGAGGCCCCATTCCGCGACCGGTGCCGAGCGGCGTTCCAAGGCTCGGAACGACCCCGTGAGGCCACAACCTCCGGCTCGTTCCCCGCCGAGGGCCGTTCCCTCGAGGCCGTGCGCCGGGAAGGCGGTCTCCACCGGGAGATACGTCGATTTCGACTATCTCTCCTGGGAGGGCTTTACGATAGGAGAGAGACTTAGGGCCCAGGGCTTGGAGTATTTCCTCACCTTAGATCTCCCCGCATACCCTGGACTAGTTAGGGAGTTCTACGGTACCGTCCACAGGGGCGATGGGGGTATACAAGGCACGGTAGCCGGTGTCCCATTATTCATTTCGGAGGATATCATTGCTCAGGTCCTCCATCTTCCCCAAGTTGGGGTGGCACCCGCACACCCTGAGGATAGGACTGAGGCCCTTACGGCCATTCTAGGGCATCCACCCCAGTCCCCCTTGGATGAGGTATCCGCTAGCTCACTTCCAGTTGAGGTGCGGATCCTCCTGAGCATCCTGTCTAGGTCCCTCTT
This sequence comes from Phoenix dactylifera, assembly GCF_009389715.1. Taxonomy (NCBI): domain Eukaryota; kingdom Viridiplantae; phylum Streptophyta; class Magnoliopsida; order Arecales; family Arecaceae; genus Phoenix; species Phoenix dactylifera. The sequence continues at coordinate 4,731,678 of NC_052395.1, read as the reverse complement.
CCCGAAGACTGGGCGCTTCGACTTTGTTTCTGAGAGGGACCTCGCCCTTATGTTCTATATTCTCCAGGACACCCCAGTCAACTTTCCAAAACTTATTTATAGATATCTATGTGAGCCACTAGATAGACCTAGGCTCACCCTCCCCTACGGCATGATGTTCACCCTTTTGTTTAGGGAGGCCGAGATTCCCATTCCTGAGGGGGAACCCTCTCGTGCATTGCGATGGACAGATCGCATGCGTCCGGGGACCCTACACAGGATGGGGTTTCGGAAGGTAGAGGGGACCTGGGTTAGGAAGTCTTCCACCTCCACACATACTACCAGACATTCCCCTAGTCCTGAGCCAGACTCAGATTATCCTGACTTTCCCTCCACTTCTGCTCCTACCACCTCAGCCGGACCCTCCTCCTCAGCTCCACCTACTCAGCCCATGGAGGTCCGGATCGCTCCTGAGCAGCTCCGGGAGTTGCGCCAGGAGATAGTTAGAGACCTGCGGGATGATCTACTTCGGGAGCTCCGGGGTTCAGTGCCTGCTCCCTCTCCTGCACCATCTTCAGCGTTGGTCCCTTCCTTGACAGCCGTGACTGACATGACGGCCCATGTACGGAAAGAGATCTACAACGTGAGGAGCTTGATCCAGGCCCAGTTCTCCAGTATGAGTGAGGTCACGAGCACCACTCGGAAGATGCGCGATGACATAGGACATGACATGCGCACCACTACTCAGGGGGCAGAGCGCTTGGCGAATGTACTGATCGCCAAGCTGGACACACTGCAGGAGACCCTGACTGAGCTCTCCACTACACATAACAGGGCCACCTCATCCATTATCTCTCAGCTCGGGCATGTTACAGATGCGGTCACTCTCCTCATGGAGCAGAACATCCTCGAGAGGAGGAGCCACATCCTCGAGGAGACCTTAGCTGCTTTTTGCTTTATTTTGACATGTATTCCTTTTTGCTTTACTTATTGTATTCTCAAATGTATTTACATACAAATCAATACAATGAGTAGACGTATTCTCTTCAATTGTGTGCAATTTGATCTCTAATTGATTGTTTGTTCTGCTTACCTCCTTTTTGATATGATGACAAAAAGGGGGAGAAATATTTAGTAAATATGTAAATGGAATCAACATAAAAGAACTCAAAATGAGAATCAAAAATTAAAACATAATTTGTTCTTAGTGGATTTGGTACCTCGAGGCTCATTATCTCTCTGTTGGGGCTCCTAATGGAGTAATCTCCAGAATCTATTCAAGGGATATTCGGAGATTAGCTGAATCCTACTCAAGAACAAATTGACAGATTTTCCCTCTAAAAACCAAAAATTTCAGTTCAAAAACTTCAATGCATTAAAAGAAAATTCAGAGAATCAAAACAAAGTTGAATGCATATGTTGAGGGGGAGAATCTGAATTTTTAAGAAAGCTAAATCATTAAATATATATAAGCCAAACAATTGATTGCATGATATGAAGGCTTATATAATTCCAAATGAAAGGGGGAGCTTTAATTCCAAAATTTATTGTTTCACACCTTTCAAGCTTGGATAAATTAAATAACCAGACACTTGAATTCATTTATGGATTTTATTTCCTTGTTTATTGAGCAATTCACTTTACATATACTCAATGTTTTGTCATCATCAAAAGGGGGAGATTGTGGAGTGATTGATCATAACCCTATTTGATTTTGATGAGCTCAAAGCATCTGAGTATATCTCTTGTTTACTAATAAATTCAATTGAGTGTTTCAGTGAAAATCTTGTCTAAAGTGTTTCTAGACTTGGTTCATAATATTTTGGATAAGTTAAGAAGTCAGTTTGAACCAAAGTCTGAGACTCGAGTCGACTCCGGAGTATTACGAGTCGACTCCAAGCGTATCAAAATCACTGGCACGGGCTCGAGTCGACTCCGGATCATTACGAGTCGACTCCGACTGAGAACAGACAGACGAGCAGAAAGCATCAACTCAAAACCTGTCAGCGAGTCGACTCCTGAAGTGCGCGAGTCGACTCCGATGTTTACCGAGTCGACTCCGGAGTAGTATGAGTCGACTCCAAGGAGTTACAGACAGAAAAGTCAGAGAGCGAATTTCGACCCTGAGATTCGAGTCGACTCCTGTGGAACGCGAGTCGACTCTCAGTGGTTCACAAGGCAAAAGTCAGAAAGCAGTTTTCGGACTCTGAGATTCGAGTCGACTCCCGCAATGCGCGAGTCGACTCCGAGACAGCGCGACCCCAAAAAGACAGAAGACCGAATTATTGTCTCTGAGAGCCGAGTCGACTCCCAGACAGCTCGAGTCGACCCCAAGGCAGCGCTACACCAAAAAGGCAGAAGGCCATGTTTGGGAAACTGAGAGCCGAGTCGACTCCAGAACAGTCCGAGTCGACTCCAAGACTGGACGAGCCAAAAGACAGAAGATCGGGAGTTCGGGCTCTGAGCGCCGAGTCGACTCCCAGGATTGTCGAGTCGACTCGAGTGGGCCAGGTTGAAAATTGGCTCCGTGGACTTCATGGGATGAGCCGACTCCGAAAATGCCAAGTCAGCTCCAGAAGTTGGCGAGTCGACACCAGGTCAAGTCGAGTCGACTCCCAGTCGAAGAGGCCACTTTAATTCAAATCCGGAACAGTTGCCGAGTCGACTCCAGAAAAGCATGAGTCGACTCCCGCCATAGCCGAGTCGACTCCTGATCGCGCGAGTCGACTCCGACCCTCAACGAACATATTGTCAGGTTGTGCAGAGTGTGCAGAACGGGCAGAAAAAGGTGTCTAACGGCTAGTTTCCGTGGGGGATGGCTTAAATAGCCACAGAGGACTGTAGCAAGGTAGAGAAGCACCATTCCATTCAAAGAAATCAAGCATTCATTCTCTGCATACTTGTCTTCAACGAAAAGAAGGAAGAGCGCCATTAACTCCATCCAACTTTCTCTTCCCAGCATTTAAAGAAGCCTCCTCCTGCATTCAAGTCGATCAGACATTCCAGAGGAGACTCAAAGTTCAAGAAGCCCTACTCTACTCCAACTCAAAAGTGTTTGAGGGCTCTTAACTTCTCTCTAGTTTATATTGTAGCAAATCTGCTTTTTAAGAAGCTCAGTTTTTCTGTTTGTTTCTTATTCTTTCCATATTGTCTTTGCTTGGTTCAATCGGGGGATTGAATCAAGGGTGTAGAGGTTGGTTGGTGAGCCGAGTGTAAAACCAACGTGTAAGGGTTCGATTGTGATCCCGGAAAAACAATCGGGGTGGTTCTAGTCGGTGAGCCAGGAAAAACCGACCGAGTTCGTTGTGAGCTCGTAAAACAACAAGTTTGGTTGTGAGCTTGTAAAACAACCGGCTGTAATCCAAGAGGTTATAGTGAATTCCCGAGTGAGACTTGGGGAGTGGACGTAGGAGCAAGGGTTAGCTCCGAACCACTATAAATGCCTTGTGTTTGTGATTGTTTGTCTCTTTCTTTTACTCTCATTTCATTCACAGCACATAGCAATTAATTAATCATCTTGGTAACATATTAATTAGTCATCCACAATGTTTTAATTGCAAAATTATTTTAAAACCCAATTCACCCTCCCCCTCTTGGGTTGTCTATCTGGGCAACAATACCCTACCCAAACGAACCTTCAAGTTATATTTTTTCTGTTATTCATTATGTTTTTAATCCAAAAAAGCTCAAATCTTTGCAGTTTATTATATTTTATAAAAGTGTTGATTCACAATCACCACGGACTGAAAAGTTTTTCTTGTCTTCTTAATTAACTAGCAAAGCGGTGACGCCGGCAATGCTCTCAAAGAATGATCAAGCGCATGCTATTGATGCCAACTACCATAAATAAATTATTTAGGGACCATTCGGTTCGCGGCTAGAATCAAAATCGAAATTGAAATCGGAACGAAAATCGGAATTGCTATATCCCGATGCACTTGGTTTGTGAACTGAATCGGAATGAGTTTTTATTGTGAGGGAAGAGTAAGAATTGGAGCATTTTTATTTCTCTCTAAAAGTAGAATAGAAATAAAACTCTAATCAACCAAAGTCCCACATTTCCCAACTAAATATATCTTAATATAGTTGTCGACAGTGATTGCTCTAATTTGGGCCATGAGTTGTAATTTATTTATTGCATTATTGTGAACTTCGGTAACAAGGTTTGTCCTTGATTCTGGTTATAGAAAGGTTACAGGTTTATCTCATTCATTATCGGTAAAATGAAACAAGTTGTATTTTCCTTCTATTTGCTTATTTATCGAAGCATAGTCTTCAATCACTACTACTTCAGAGGAGACAGATGATTCAAGAACCGAGACCTAACTTTGATACATCAACAGAGATGATTATTACTTGGACCATTTAGATCTGTCAATATTCTGGAGCTAATTAACCCAGCTTCTTACTCTCCTTCTTAGCCTAACCATAATAGCAACCAAGGATTTTCTCAGGGTATATTCAGGGCCAGTAGCCAGTAATAACCATCTGGAGTCTATAGCTTCCCTAGCACCAAGTGGAACAAACAAGACAACTGTTTTTTTTTGCTCTCCAGTGTTCTTTCATTTTTTTTTTTATAAAAAAAAGGCTTTCAAGTTCATGGTACAGAGAAGCCACAGGCATTGCTAAATCCCATCATTTGGATTATATTTCATGACGACAATTATTGGCATGAAAAACTCTGCTCAAAAAAGAACTCACCTAAAAACATGTGTGAGGGAAGCTCTGCTTGACTTGACACGAATATTGATGAAACTTCAAGATTTTTTTCAGCACTAAAATCAGGAAGACATATTTGTGATCAACTCTTTTAAGAATTATATAGTTTGAGGAATGGCCTCCCGAATAGGACCGAACCGCCCGATTTATTTCTTGCCGAACCGAACCAACACAGAATCGATATGGTTTGGCGTTATTTTTCGAAAAATAACATAAACTACATAGAATCGGACGCTTCAACGCAGAAGTGGTGTGGACTGCACAATATACATTAGTTTGAACGGGTTCGGATCCTGCTCTTCCTCTTTCAACATCTCAAAAAGTTTGAATCATAATATATTGAATTAAGATGAACCACTTGGTTCATCCCGTACCGAACCAGTAACTGACCGGTATGAGTTTCGATACCAGTTTGACTAACCTTAGTTAGTGGTCTTGTGCATGGTATATTGTGGTGTATAGTATAAGCATTGCATTTATGCATAACAAACTTCTACCTTAGGAATTACAAAGGGCTATGACCTAATGTTCTAATCAAGAAGGAAATTACTCTAGAAACATTTTCCTCACTTTTATATTTTTGCTCACTCCACAGTTCCACTTCCTATTGTTTTCACTAATTTAATCATAGCTGAACCTGTCATCGTTCTCAACAAAGATAAATTATTTCTAAGATGCCAATTAGTCTCATCAGAGAAGAGCAATGCACTAAAGCCTGTACCAATAATTTTTCTTAGTACTAGCTTAGATTTTTCTGATTGTCGTGATCAAACAAACCACCAATAATTGCACACTATTGGATGTCCCCTTTCTGATGTTTTCCTCCTTTTGGTCCTTTCTTCTTACACACGATCCTTAGCCGGATACTGAGACGGACGCATCAGTGGAAGCTGAGAAGGACCGTGAACGGAGAGACTGGAACGGCCTCAAAAAAAAAGGTGGAGCACTAAAAAAACGCAGTTCCATGAAGAAGCTGTGGAGCAGGAAAAGATAGAAATATTGTACAATTAAGACTCATTTGGTTCGGAGAAAAGAATGAAAAAAAAAATGGTAAACAGAAAAATAAAAAAATATCTTTTTTTTGTTAGAGTTTTTAAAGGAGAGAGATGAGAAAATAGTTTTCACTCCCATATTTTATGAAAAAAAAATTCATATCAAACGTGGAAAAGTTCAATTCCCACCGGCGAGGAACTAAATCTTTTTTCCAACAGTGCTTTCAAGCTTTTGGATAGAACGCTAACCTAATAAACGTCCACTGTGCTCCAACTGCTCCTCCGGCCACTGCTATCGGTCCTCCGGCTGTGCCGATGTCGGGTTGGAGGCCTCCTCCTCCCCTTTCCTGTCTCTCGGTGGGGTGGGCTCTCGCCCCCGACCCTTGTTTCGCGATGAAGAGAGGAGAGCGATAGAGAAAAAAAATGAAAAGAAGAAAAGAAAATAAAAAAATAGAAAGAAAGAAAAAAGAAAGAGAAAATGAAAAAGAGAAAGAGAGAAAATTTAAATAAATAAATAAATCGAGAGAGAGGTCCCATTCTTGGTTTAATTTTTCTCTTTCTACTTGATTTGTAGATCCTATACCAATTTACCCAGTCGGGACTTGAAGCCTGCTCAACTCCATTTGTGGGTTGCTTAGAGTTTTTTAATTTGTATTTAGATTTTTAAATAGTGAATAGCAAGTAATTTATTCTTCTTAAACGATTTTCATAGATGCGGCAGATTTGTCCATTTGAACCTAGTGATCTTTATCTCTGGGCGAACAGAGGTAAGTGATCGTGGCATAAACCTTATTAATTTTAAATTACTGATCAATTTTAAGTATAAAATTATAAATTATATTTGACATGATTGAAATTTAATATGCTATATTTTTTAAAAAAATTTAGGATCAAGCATATGATTGTAAATGTTTCATATTTTTGGCCAAATAGTATTATTACTGAATACTTTATTATAAATGATTTATCTATGAATTATGATTATGAAAAATTGCATATTACTATGTAAATGATATATATGGCATGATTATGCACTTTAAACTTTTACCATGTCATTTAGCATTTTCAATATATTTATAAAGGTATGATTTATAAAAAAGTGAAATATTTTACGAGCTCTTAGATAGTCATGACCGCCTCTAAAAATGGAGGCTAATCGACACCTTGGAGATAACATCCAACGAAAATGGCTCTCTACCAATGGGCTAAAATTGGTAACGAATGCGAACTATGATATCTTGTTGATTACGAAGATGCCCTATCACAGGCAAAAATATGACTGTAGCTTGAAAAAAATATGTGAGCACTGTTTTAAATAAAAGTATAAATAAAAGGCAAACATTTGACGATTATGAATATGTTAAATTGCACTTTTAGTTTAACGAACTTGCATAATTTATGTATACATAATTGGTTTGCTACGACACAATTTGTTATTATGTTTATGAAATATTTATTTTACAATATAATTTTACTATTCAAATGATGCATTGAACCATATAAAAATTTATGCTTGATCCGGTAAGGTGGTGCATGGTTACTTACTGAGGCACTAAGCTCATTTGTCTCTTTATATTTTTTTTCAGATAATTAAGGTTGCTAGGAGAGAGGAAGAATAAATAAATGAAGGATGAAAGAATAAAGCTCGAAGCATAGTTATAAGCTATCAATAAATATAGTTATGACTATAAAGTTTGGGTTATGTAGTCTTCAATATTTAGAAGTTCGATTTAGATGCTTTGTACTCGCTTCTCCTTATTTAGCAAATGAAATTGGACTAATTTTATTATTCTATAATTTTTTTGTATGAAGCTTTTTTTTTTAATGTGGGCTCCATGTTGTTGTGGGCAAAACCCTACGGTAGCACAGTCATATCATGCTCCAGATCTGGGGTGTGACACAAGGGCTTAAATGGGAGGAGAGTTCCACATCGGCTATGTATCGGATAAATCTTGGATAATTTTATAGAATTAAGAAACCCAAATAATATTTTTCGACTAGCTTTTTTTAGGTGAGGTTCTAGATTGTTACAATCAAATTATCACCAAAACCAAAGTAACCTTAATAAATTATTCAATCTCAATATCTTCCTATCTTGCATGCTTTATTAACCCATTACATGCTCACAGACTGAGGATCAATAATATTAGTTCCATGCCTTCCACTCAGGTAGCCAACGGATATAGTCATAGTCAGTGGAACTATCTCGAACCACTCAGTTTGGGACGTATCGAGCCGTACCGACGATAAATCAAGATAATTTCGGCAACCAAAATGAGAAACCACCAATGGAGGGAGAGAAGGTGAAGGAGAGAGAGGAATAGAGAGAGAGGGGGGAGGGAGAGTGAGATGAAGGAAGGGAGTGGAAGGTGGAGGCCTGCTGACGGAGGGTTGCGTAGAGCCAAGGAGCCGTACGGAGGAGGCAGAGGAGGGGCTCTACCTCTAGTTTTTCTGTTTCTTTTGAAATAGGGGTTAGGGGTCTCGGAGGGGGCTTTGTTTTACTTTCACGATTTTTAAAGTGAAGTCAATACGGCTCGTCGCGAAAATAAAAAGGTCCCCTTCGGAACCTCTAGTTCAAACAAAACAGGGAAACCAGAGGCGAAGCCCCTCATCCACCCCTTCTTGCGGCTTGTTGGCCCTTTGCTGGCCTCCATCCTTCTTCTCTCTCACACACACATTTTCTCTCTCCTATTCTCTCTCTCCTCCACTCCCTTTAATGTGTCAGTAACTCGGTATAGGCCCAACATAGAATGGCATAGGGTTGCACCAACTCATGCCACCAGGCAACTGGTCTAGGCTCTGTTTCTGGCACAACAGTCCTTGAATATAGTATTCAAGGAGGACATTTTTAGTTAGCAGGAAGTGGAAGGCTTGAATTCGTGTGTTCCGGTCCCATGTATTTGGTCAGCGAAGTGGGGATTGAATTTAGAAACTCAAGCATTGAACTCCTCAAAAATCATCTGAAATCTGAGAAAAGGTGTCGAACATCAGAAAGGAAATAATGTCGAGGAGCAAATATGACTGTTAGAATCCATTGATTGATTGATTGTGCCAAACCTAGTCAGCCTTACCAAACTAAACATTGATTGATTTGTGATTGATTGTACTAAACTTAGTTGGCCTTACCAAACTTCATCAGCCTCGTAGTTTATATAAAGGTTGCTTCTGTACATTATAACAAGTTGGCAGAAATGCAATTCTCTTTTCTTTTTGTCTTATATTTCTCTTCTTTTCCAAATATTTCAACATGGTATCAGAGCCACCGATGACATAACCTATTGTCGTCCTCTCTTCTGCCTTTCCTGTGGTCGTCGTCGCTCGTTTCTATTTCTTTTACCTCATTTGGGGTGGTAGCCAGGGCTCCAGCCTCAGCGGCTTTCAAAGCCTCCTTCTTCTCATCGAGATCCTGATAAAATCTTAACCTTCTTTCTTTCTTCTTTATCTCTTTAATTATTTTTTGTTATTTTCTCATTATTTTTTGTTGACTTTCAATTAAAAAAAAAATTGTTGGGCTGCCGTGGGTGTTTTCTTCATGTGGCGGGGAAGATTTTTCTTTTTTTTTGGCGTCTTTCTTCTCTGGTATCCCGTTTGCATGATCTTCTCTGCATCTCATTTCTCTTAGTTTGGTTGGCATGCCTTTCCACAGTGATCGCTGGTTTATGGGTCCTTTCTATTAGTGGGACCTGCTGCAATTTCTTGATCTTGTTTTATATATTATTTGTTTCGCCGCACATGATTCCTGTTCCTTCGGAGATGAGGGAGTTAAGCTCTCTGAGCACTAGTACTCCTGTTGAGGGAGTTAAGCTCCTTGAGCACCCGCTTTCAGTACTCCTGTTCCTTCGTATTGGTGAACTCCAAATCTCAGTGGCGCGTCAAACCGTACCGTTAGAAGCTTGATGGGTAAACTTGGTAGGCACGGTCCCGCTCCAAACCCCTACAGCAGTGCGTCAAACCGTACCGTCAGAAGTTTGGCGGTTAAACTTAACAGGCGCGGTCTCGCTCCAAACCCTAATAGCAGCGCGTCAAACCGTACCGTCAAAAATCTGGCGGTAAACTTGGCAGGCGTGGTCTCGCTCCAAACCCCAGCAACAACGCATCAAACCGTATCGTCAAAAGCTTGGCAAGTAAACTTGGCAGGCACGGTTTCACTTCAAACCCCAGCAGCAACGCGTCAAATCATACCGTCAGAATCTTGGCGAGTAGACTTGGCAGGCACATCTCGCTCCAAATTCCAGCAGCAGCACGTCAAACCGTACCGTTAGAAGCTTGGCGGATAAATTTAGCAAACACGGTCGTGCTCCAAACCTTAGCAACTCCTACTGGTACTCTTGATCTAGTACATTAGTTTTTTAGTACATTCGTGATCCGGTTTCCACGGCTGATCAGCTTACGGACGTCTTCGCCAAAGCTCATCCTCCTGGTATCTTTCGATCTCTTGTTTCCAAACTCAAGTTGGTGTCTACTTTACCACCTTAAGTTGAGGAAGGATGTTAGAATCCATTGATTGATTGATTGTGCCAAACTTAGTCAGTCTTACCAAACTTTATCTTGATTGATTTATGATTGATTGTACCAAACTTAGTCGATCTTACCAAACTTCGTCAGCTTCCTAGTTTATATAAATGTTGTTCCTGTATATTATAACAGAGATACAGAAATACAATTCTCTTTTCTTTTTCTTCTATTTCAACAATGACCATGTCAAATTTCATAACAAACTAAAGGTCTGCCTTCGCTTGTGGCACTAGGAATCTGCCTTCGCTTGTGGCACTAGGAATCTGCCTTCGCTTGTGTTACTAGGAAATTCTTACTCCGAGTGGACTAGAAAATCCTAGCATATAAGTTGGTCCACGCAAGACTCACTCGAGAAGAAAGGTGAGCCAAGAGCCTATCTACATATTTTTGCACTATCGGTTAACCAATTCGCTATTAGTTCTCGTTACATAAGTTAGAGTGGACGATGGGGGAATAGTTGAGCTTATCTCTCTTGGATCAGCTATGGTTCTTTGAAGATAGAACGGTACATAGGATCTCTCTCTTATATTGGGATGGATGGTCTTGATGCGTCTCAAGACCATCTTAAGGCCCTCTTCCATATCTCTTTCCTCTACCATCAAAATTTTGGAACCCTGTACAAATCTGTAGATTTTAAAAACATTAACATAGGCTTGCCTTGATCAGCTCACAGTATGCCGCCAATCTAACTTTCACCATTGGATGCCAACCAATAAACAAGCTTCTTGTAATGAGCACCATTTTAGCATGAATCTGGCATCTTTATTGATGAAAACTTCCGTCCCTTGGAGACCACAAATATATTCAAATGAATGTGACCATACATGATTACCAGGAGGGTAACTAGTATACAAATTATTTTGTTAGCAGGGGAATTAGAGTGCCATAAGGGTTAACATTTTCTCTGCAAATTATTTTCTCAGGTTCCCAAGCTTTAAGCACTCTTCCAAGAGAAAGATTGTTTTTACCAAAAAAAGAGAGAGATTGTTTAAATAAAATTCCATCATAAAATATTTTAATATAAGTTAAGTTAGAAGCTTATTTTAAATTATAAGTATGACATGGTATAAGAAGCCTTATAGGAGGAAGGCGAGCCAAGGGACTACGGAATATGGTACATGGGGTTTGGTAACTTAAAGGATCGCTTGGCCATTGGTGGACCCAGAAGATCACTCCACTGGTCTCCAGAGCTCCCGTGAATCCTGTACCCTTCAGCCTCTAACTCTGCTCGCTTCTCTGATTTATATGTCATAGCTGTCTTGGTGGCATCCAAGGATTCCCTGCCTCACCAGAAACACCATCAATTAGCTAATATTTTTGATAGAAGATCCATCAAGTAGATAACATTGTCTCCATACACATATCTACAACAAATATACATACATTTAGTTTCAAACAAGCAGTGAAAGAACATTTTTCTCATGAAGAGGGTTCAATATATCATAAGGTAGTATCTGTTCATATTAATGGGAAAACACATAACAAATTGCCAGAAAGTATTCAAAATTTAGAACTTGTTTTTCAATTATTTTTCTTCAAAATGGCATGGTAAGTTCAAAATGATGCAGCAAATTCTTTATATATACATATGTTTGGAATGTTCGTCGACTATACACCCTTCTGGTCTACTATATCCCCACTTTTATTCCAAGCTTATATCTCAAGCTTGCATCTTTTCCCTTTTGCATGAGCCTAACTCCTCCCTTTCTCAAAATAAATTACAATCAATGTTCATACATGTCTTGTTTTCTGTATTCCACTGCAAATCAAATACTTCAAACTCACTCATTATCTCATATTACCAAATAATAATTAAACCGTTAAAGTGCGCCCATTTATTGAGATAATGAAAAAAAATCATCTCTTTTTTATTAAATATTTTCATTTCTTTACTGCCATAAAAATAACAATGAGATATATCAACAAATGTATAGAAAGGAAGATACATGATCAAAGCTAGCGGGGCCAATGTATATTACCTCAAGATTAGTTTTTTCCATGAACGATAGCCAACAGCCATCAAATTCTGCTCGGTGGAGTTGCGATGATGCTCCTTCCGACCCGTCAAGAGAACCAACTGAAATCCAAGACTCTGGAGCTTTCTGTAGAGCCACAAGCTCCACGGCAATGCCGTCGCCTTCCCCGAATTGACCCATTGATCGTATGCCGCCGTCTCATTAGACATTCTCGAGCTATGAGACAGAGATACAAACGTGAAAAATTTGTGCAAGTCCTACATATATATATACACAATTACAATGGGAGCTTTGATCCAATTTTTCTGAAAATTGTGTTTGCTAAACTTGTAAGACATATCCACTTTAATCTATCTACCAGCCAGGGTATGATAGGATGCAAGATAAAACATCAACCCATCAAGCACTAACTAGCAGCAAAAAATGGTCAATGACGAGCCCAAAGACCACCGAACGCTGACCACTTGTTTTCTGCATGCAAAACCAATCGGCCATGCAGTTTCCCAGTCAAACAAGGCTTTTAAAACCCCATTATCCCAGCCATCTAGCTAGGTATATGTGGGTGGCCCGTGATTCTTTTCGTGAGAAGAAACATTTGAAATTTTATAATAGTAGTAATTAATTATAATGATACGCTTACTCATATCCATGCACGGTGTAGTGCAGGAAATTAGAGATCAGAGTCTCGTCGACGTCAAAGACCCAGAGGTCCTTGCCATCGCCGGCAAGCTTGACAGTCTTGGCATAGGCGTGGGATAGGCGGGCGACCATCTTGGAATCTATCAAGTACTGGGGTCCTTTGATGTAGTCCGCTACGACGTCGACGCACCGAGATGGCACCTTCTTCCACTCGCCGGCGTTGTTGGTCTCCACCGCCAGCCGCCAGCTCTCGCAGTACTGGACTTTTGGATCCTCCGCCAAACCATCGATCGGGTCCTCCGCCACCGTCTTCAGGTAGGTTTGGGATGCAGCAGCAGAGGCAACGAGAGAGAAGAGGAGAAGATGATGGAATTGTGGCATTATTTGTTCTTTGGGTGAATGACAGTCGATTGATGAGGTTGGCTTAGCTCCGATTGGAAGCTAACTGTTGGAAGTTTTCTTAAGAGCTGGAGGTAATGGAGAGCTTTAGAGTTCCAAGAATGTTTTTATAAGCCTGGGAAGGCCTGGCATTTTTGGTAATCCGGTGTAAGTAGTGGTTATTAGTTGGAGCGATGGCCGATGAGAATGGAACGTGTTATGCGTTTAGTTCAAGCTTGGTGAAGTGTAGGTGGTGCTATTCATGTGTCCGTACATGTATGTTTCAATTAATTCATCTTTTCTTATATATATATATATATATATATAAGGAGTGTTATAATAAAAAATGAAGAAGCATTTGTTTCATGAGGAGCATACCATTCTTTATATATATAATATATGTATCTATATATTATATGTTGTTAGCTTTTTCTTATATGATCACATCCATTCATACCATCTTCACGTAATATAAAAGCCGGATATTACACTACTCGAAACTGAGATGAGATTGCATGATACGAGCCTGATCTGAAATATTATTTATTGGATTAGAGATTCACGATCACAATATTTTCCTTATTATGTTTTGATTGTACCATGCGATGGTTGCAGCTGAAGGTGGTTTATATGTAGTCACTGCTTTAAAATATCCATAAAATTCATAATTTGCCATGTTAATGCATAATGATGGTGCTATTTAGTTTAAAAGGAAAAAAATTGTTTTTAGGCAATCGTGGCCACATTCATGCTCAAGTGCAGAAAAATAGAACTATGCATACGTAAAAGATATTGGGCTTGTTTGGTTCGCGGGAAGCATTTCTCTCCTAAGAATATGATTCTTAGGAAGTAGATTACTGAAAAGAGGATGCCTGAAAAAGTACTTTTGGCATGTTTGGTTGACAATGGAAAAGTGACAAATTTTCAGAGTGCTTATGTTTGGTTGACCATCCACTTTTCTGGAAAAGTTATGTACAATTTCTATTATACCCTTAATAAAAATTAGGTCTTTAATGCCTCTTTAATGCTGAAGGGCTTTTTTGGAAAAAAATAAAAATGGAGTGATTTCCGGCTGATGGAAAAGTAACTTTTCCATATTTTTCATGGAAAAGATTTTTCTATGAAACGTGGAAATCATATTCTTATGGGAATATAACTTTTCCGTCTCTCTTATTTGAAAACTCCAACCAAACAAGAGGTATCTCACCAAACGAGCCCATAGTTAAGCAAGAGTTTAAGATGCTTGCAACGGCAATTAAGTGATAATGAGGGTTTATGGAACAACTGCAGAGAATAAAATATGGTATATGTCATAGACAAACACCAAATTTAAATCCTGCCACTAATCCAACTACATAATTTAAACCACATGGTGAAGATTTTCTTGAAAAAATAGAGAAGAACTGGATGCATAAATCAGGTCAAGTTCCGAGTGACTTCCTGCACTAGTAGAGTTACCTTATTCCGGCCACGTACGTTCACCTTGAGAGCTACGGATGGAAGGCCAATGGAAGGTTCAAGCAGTACTGCAGAGTAGTCGTCGGCTCGTTTAGGTTATTTTGAAAACTCGCGTAAAGCAAAGACCTTCTGAAAAATGTGTGTAGGCCATCCTTCCTAATTGGCCGCCAGCATTATAACCTTTTTTTTTGATAGAAGGTTATTAGAATACTTTTTGTTCTCTCGTGTGGGTTCTCCATGCCTCTTCTTACTGAAATATTTATTCTTAGAAGCTAATGCTTGATATATGATACATAGAAAAATAGTTTTTCACATATTTGGTTGATTATGAAAAAATGACATATTTCAAAATAGCTTATATTTGGTTGAATAACTACTTTCTTAAAAAAATTGTGCAAAATACCTGTTATGCCTTTAATAAAGAGAAAAATGTAACTCATTATATTTAAAAACTTAAAAGTATTTTTGAAAAGAAAAATTATGTACCTCATTTACAACGGTGAGAGTTTTCCCATATCCCTTCTTTCTCATAAAATATGAGAATCTTATTTTCATGGAAACGCGACTTCTTCATCTCTCTCATTTGAAAACTTCAACTAAATCTAAAATATTTTTTCTATTTTTTTATTGAATATACTTTCTTCCTCCGCTTTTCGCAAACCAAATGAGTCATTAGTGTTAGACAAGCTATTGCAAGTATAAGGAACATCTTCAGAAAACATGAGCATATGGAGTATCACTTGACCCATGAAGAGGTCTTTCCTATGGAGACTACAATTGATAGGTGATTGCCTCGACAACTAGCTAGCTTGCAGGCTTACGTACATCCTTATTTGTCTCGCTATCCCAGGGCCTTGAGCAACTTAGAAGATGTCAAGGAAGATGGAGTGGTAGGTGTAATATTTTTCCACCTTGGCTTGTTCGTCCAAATTGTTGGAAAATAATCTATCTGCTAAAATCATATAAAGCTCTTTTATATAATTTTATTATTTTGTGTTTAATATTTAATTAATGGCTTTTCGCACATATTAAACAAATAAATTAAGTTTTGATGTTATCCAGTACGAGGCACGCTATGAAAGACGCTTCCTTTAGAGTATAATTCGTCCTGCCCAGGTGCAAAACCGCTTCATATTCTTTTTGAAGTACAATTTAACAAAAGAGAATTGGGGTCAAACCCGATCTAGCCAAATTCAGATGCATTGAAAATCAGCAAATTTAATTGAAGCAATTTCTCTCAATCTCTTATATATGGATACAATCCTTTTCTTAAATGCTTTTTGAAGGCATTTGAGTTCACTTGCTTAATACTCTCAATTCTCTTCTCTAATTTGGAGGTATCTAGATAGAA
The DNA here is from genome assembly GCF_009389715.1 of Phoenix dactylifera. NCBI lineage: Eukaryota > Viridiplantae > Streptophyta > Magnoliopsida > Arecales > Arecaceae > Phoenix > Phoenix dactylifera. The sequence continues at coordinate 4,715,671 of NC_052395.1, read as the reverse complement.
CGAAGATGTCCTGATGGATGAAAAGTACGATCCCTTTAATATTTATAGATATGCAAGAAAGTATGATTAGATGTTTAAGCATCTCGTTGAATGCATCCTTTCACATAATCTATCGATTCATCAAAGTAGTGTCTCTTGGGATCACCATCGGATCAGATGTATTTTTTTGTGAGAATGCATCATTTCATCTACGAAAGTCTCCGTAGAGTTTCTTCGCAAAGCATCCCTTCGGGATGTCTTGTGAGAAGAGAAAATATTTCTATGCTTCGTTTTAAGATACCGCATGAGAAATAATAGAGATGTATTTGTAGAATTTTAAGAGATGAGAGGGATAAAGATAGAAAATTAAATCTTATCTATTCAGAAAATTAAGTTATTTGGAAGTCTAACATAAGTTTTTATATTTAACTAGGTCTATGTTTTGATAAATACAAAATCTCAAAATTTTAAATTAAATATTTTATTAATAAACCAACACAAGTAATGCCCACTGTATATCTGGACCAGGATCTGCTATAGCCTTAAAAAACGGGTCGGAACCAAGTGGTTCCACTTTCATATCGGTGCGAATCGGTTCGACTGGCACCGGTACTAGCCCGGTACCGGTGCGAACCAGGTCGGTACCGGGCACATCTTCTTCCTCTTCGGTGGAGGGAAGGTGGAGGTGGCGAGGTGATCGTAGCGGCACGAGGGCCCAAAACCCTCCTCCTCTCTCCGAGAATGGTGAGGAGCGGCCTGTCGCTGGGGCCCTCGGTGACGGCACCTCCTTCGGTATATGGGGAGGCGGCCCCACCACTAGCGAAGAAGGCTCCGGACGGAATGGACGCTTCGGAGGAGATGAGCTGGGGCAGGGGAGGCGATGATGCAGAAGAACAAGGGAAGATGATGTGGTTCCCCACGGTCACGCATGGTTCCAGCGCTGGGAACCACCCCCGCGCGGGGAAGAACTCCCGCGTGCCTAGTTCGAACCCGCATGCGGTTTCCCACGCAGGGAACTATGCCCGCGCCTGGTTCTCCGCACGGGGCCGCGCGCCCATGCAGGGCATCCCACTCGAGCCATTTAATGCCATAGAGTGGCATTTAACGCGGATGCACGCGTGTCTGCACATTTTTTTTTTTTTGCTTTCGACTTTGCTGCTCCATTGGCCCGATACGGCACCGGTTCGATCCGGTTCGGTACTGTACCGGTATTGGTACCTATCGATATGTCGGTATGATCGGTACGACGAAACTTAATTAATATTCGAAGAAACTCTCAGTCATGGCACATTGATACTGGCAGCATGTCTTTAGATCCATGTATGTTTAATTATATAATCGCTTTGGAGTTCACCTTAGGCATTTAATACACGTCATACATTAAATGATCTTTTTTACAAAAAAAAGATTGAAGTACAAATGTACAACAGATGTCTGTTATAACTTCAATCTGTGTCAATGTACACTATAAGTCTAGACCTGACCACGGTTCCGGAACCGCCGATTCCGGTTCCACAAAAATCTAGAACCTTAACCAGAACCGAAAATAGTCGGTTCGGTTCCGGTTCCGATTCTAGACAGTTCCGATTCCGGTTCTAAACGGTTCCGATTCCAATTTTTCAATATAAATTATAATTTTTTTTAAAAAAAATAGATTGTGTAATTAATTTGGAAAAAAAATTTAAATACAAATAGATTGTGTAATTAATACAAAATGATAATTTGTACCACATTTTATTATTTACTATCAAAGTAAAATTTAATAATACAACTAGATAACATTATAAAAAATAATAAATTACATTAAAATAATAAATAATTTGGAACTAATTTATTTTATTATAAATAAAAAAAGAAAAAATTAGGCTTGAACTTAATTAAAATTAGGTTGTCTACGTATCCTCTTGGGGTTTAGAGGAATCAAATCCTTCATAGTTCACTTACCTTCATGGTTGAGCAATTAACCCCCTTACCTCAATGATCAATCACTATCATTGCTGTCGGCTGTAGACGATCCGCTAGTTCCAATGTCAAATAAGTCTTCACTGTCCTCAAATGGAGGATAATTTTCGTTTGGGAATATATAGTGTTGGGGATAATTTTCGTTTTCCAAAATGCCCCTCAAACTAATCGTTTTTTAGTTGTTAGGAGGGGTAAAATAGTTGTTTCCCAAAATGCCCCTCAAACTAGCCGTTTTTTAGTTGTTAGGAGGGGTAAAATAGTCGTTTTTTTCCGGTTAGAACCGAAACCGAACTGCCGGTTCCGATTCCGATTTCGGTTCCGGTTCCGGTTCCATCAAACCTGGAACCTTAACCGAACCGGAACCTTATTCGGTTAAGAACCGTGAGACACGGTTCCGGTTCCGGTCCGGTTCTTTCCGGTTCGGTTCCGGTCCGGTTCCCCGGTTCGAACCGGACCGTGGTCAAGTCTACTGTAGATTGCAGTCGAGGTGATCTTTGTTGTCATATCCACCACAGGAGCTATAAAATGAAAGATTTCTTTCTATTATGGTCGCCTAGGGCTTGAGCCGGCCCTTACTGTAATTGAGATGATCTTTATTATCATATCCACCGCAGGAGCTATGCAATGAAAGATTTCTGCTCCAAGTTAGTCATATACCAAGCTTGATATTTATGTGTGGGTATGCTATAATTTTATGACACTATTATGCATGTAAATTATATCTTGGACCCAATCCCAGCCTACACCATAGAATGTATCGGAGCAATGCTAGAAGACTCGTTAGCTATATAAAGGCCATCTTCATGTCATGCGTAGGCCTGTCAACGAGCCGAGCCGAGCCCGAGCTTGGGGAGGCTCGGGCTTGGCTCGTTTCACAGAACTCGGGCTCGGGCTCGGGCTCGGTACCGAGCTCTGTATTGAGCTCGAGCTCGGGCTTGTTTGGTAAAAGAAAAGCTCGGGCTTGGGCTCGTAAAGCTCGTTTCGAGCTCGGGCTCGAGCCCCATAACAAAAATCTACATTAAATACCACAAATGAGGCTCTTATATCATTAAAATGAGGCCCATTTTCTTGGTCTCACTGTTGTGGCTCGAGCTCGTTTGGGCTCGTGAGCTGCTCGGGCTCGAGCTCGAATTTAAACGAGCCTCATTTTAGGCTCGGGCTCGAGCTCGTTTGACTAACGAGCCGAGCTCGAGCCGAGCTTTTAACGGGCCGAGCCCGAGCCGAGCCCGAGCAGCTCGGCTCGTTAACAGGCCTAGTCATGCGAGTTGGAAAGCCTAGGAGCAACCATGGTATCTTAACCTACTTAATTTGGATGCCAAATATGTTATGATTGTCAAGCAAGTCAAAAAAAAATACGACGCAAGTTTCTGTCACATCTTGGCAATAAAAAATTGGAGGAAAGCAACAACAATGTGTGAAGTTTGTATGATCAAGCGCATGTATTGATAATTCTTATCAATTGGATAAGTGCACTTGTAGATAAGTATTGTACACTTCTCTTGTTTCTCATACATACATAATTGCTGTGAAAAAATATGAATCTAAAAATACTTAGAGGATCCATGATGGAGTTATAGTCAAATCTCTATTTCACATACCCTTTGCGACTATAATGATTTATGCGGATATAAACCATCCTCCTCTCATTAGGAGAGCGTACGTAAACTTAATAATAGTGCATTAAAATCAAAGACTAATACTATTTACTATGATCAATTGCACTAAAAATATCGAAAAATTAAAGATTATGTGCCTATATATATAGAAATATATATATAATTTTATGTATATATATGAGTATGTATGTATATATATATATATATATGTATGCATGTATTATGCTTGTATGTATGTATATACATGGTATCTCATGGTCTACCACTTTCTAGCATAAGTGAGTCTCCGCCAAATCTACTAACCAAGATCAGACGGATGAGACCACTCCATCAGGACGGGCTCCAGAAGGCCCTCAAGTGGTAAGCGGATTCTCTTTTTTTTTTTGTTATTTTGCTGGAAATGAGTGGATCTTTCTGTCTTTTTTTTTTTCTTTTTTAAAGCAGGTGGATTCATACCTGACGAGTATGAATGCATCCAATAAAGTCAGAAAACAAAATGTTCTGAAGTGCTCGGAGTATTTCACCATTTTCATCCCATAGAGTATCTCTAGAGTGACTGGCCACATAAGCAGCCATTCAATCTGCAACCTTATTGGTTTCTCGAAAGATATGCTTGGCCTGGCAATCCTTTGTCTCTTGCCATGGTTAGATGTTACGGAGCAGTGAGTGATCATTGCCGTCGTCCCTAGAGCCTCCTGGATGGATCTAATTGATAATCGTGGCGAGTTCCCTAGAGAACGATTGAGGTGGCTCGTAACTCAAAACCCCCTGCCGACCCTTTCCTGCCCTTCTTTCCCCCTTTTTATATACCTGCGCTCCCATTTCCCGCCTGTCCTCTCCCGGGGTATTTCGAAACCCTAGACCCCTATCTCGTCTAGGGTTTCTACCAAGGCCCTAAATCCAAGCTAGGGTTCTTTTTGAGAGGAAATGGCGCTGAAGCAGAAGGGTGGGGAGATCTCGGGGGACACCAAGAAGCGGAGACGCGTTGGTTTCGCCAATATCGGTATGGAATTCGGCGGCAATCACCTCACCCCTCTCTCCGATCTCTCCGTCGTATTGTTCTCTTAGGTTTTTGTGCTGTTTTCTTGTAATTTTGCTCGCTTTATGGTTTCAAAATGAGGTTAGAATCTTCCTCGAGCTGTCAGGTTTTCTATAATCAAGTCTTTCTGCTATTTTTGCATGGTTTTCTCAGGAAAAAACTTTTTTTTTTGTCCGCCAGGATTTATTTTGCCTTCTTTGAATTAAACCCGTGGAAAATTATCGTTCTTGAACGACGCTGCCAACTTTAGCTTATATCGTCATTTTTTTTTTATTTTTGCTATCAACCATCATTTTGTTCTATTGTTTTGTCTATTTTCCTCCGAGGATGCTCTGCAAGTTGGCCAGAGGGAGCTTTTAGATATAGATCTCGATGTTCAGTATATGAAGTGCTATCGTGATGGTGCATGGCCTGGGCTGGGTGCTTTCATTCTCAAAACACCCTTTTTTAAAGCAAAAAGGGGGAAAATCAAATCTTTTCCAGAATTAGGAAGACTGAAAGGAGGAAAAATATTGCTACTTGCACTGGTTTCTATTATGGCCTGCACTGTCTCGATGATAATTAATGAATTATGCAATACGCCTTTCAATTTTGTATACCTTGGTACATATTAATCTTAAATGGAGAAATTTGATGAAGTGCCTAATCTTTTCTGAGTCCTCGAACAGTTGGATTGTTCAGGGCCTTTTGGGTATTGCTTTCATTTTCTGTTTTTGTTTTCAAAAAAACCAAGAAGAAAAATGTGTTGAACAGTCCCCCATATGATGAAACCAGTTTGCTTTTTCAAATTGTTTTATGAAAATCTTCAAGGTATTGGAGGCAAGGATTTTTTGCTTTCAGAAATGAGCAAAATGAACTCTATGCTCTACATCAATGTCCATGTGGGAATTCACTAATTTGAAGGGAAACAAAAGCAAAAATATAGTAGCAGTGCCAAACAGGCCCTTAGTAACTCAAAACTTTATTGTTTTCAAATCTTTTAAACAATAAAGTTTCAACGCGAAGTTCACTAAACAAGTCTTTAGGCATTCTTTTAATTAAATCAATCTTGCATCTGCCTGCCAGCTGATGTTGTTGTGAGATCAGGTAAATATGATTTCATCTCATAAATCACTTTCATATATTGGAACTTAGAAATACTGTGCTTGGTTTCTTTTTTGAAATGCCCCTTTCCATCAACTCCTGAGCAGCCTTGGTTCAGGTCATATAGTTTTGGCATCTGTTCTTTCGGATCCTGATTTTATCTGGAGAGGTAAAATTAGGTCTTGTTGCATATTCCCCCCAGTCGAAGCTTCTTCTTGGCCTTTAAGCCTGGTTCCTAAAGATTCAACTGTGTACCATAATCTGGTGAAGATATGATGTGCAAATCTATATCCATACATGAATTTTTGCCTTCTGATTCAATTTTGCTGTTACCCCATCTTCAATTTAGTCTTTGTATGTTTGATATGTCTTAATTGATTGGACTTTCCTAATATGCAAAATGGATATCCCAGATTTTTGGCACAGGAATATCATATATCTCTAGCAAAGTGGAGTAATGATGTTAAAGCTGGTCCTTCCATTACAGTTGCTTGTTACAATGATTTATGATCTTTGTTTTTGCATTTTATGTTCTTGTATGATGATCTATGATTTTCTTTTATTAATAAATAAAAATCCACTCCTATTTTTATTCCCCCCCCCCAACAATTTAAGATTGCATTTCACTTTTACATACAATCAGCATTTGATTAAGTTGCATTTATCAATGAATGTTCTAAGTAATGCTACCAAATTTTGTTGAACTTCTGTGGGGGCACCAATGACTGCATTATTGGACCCTATTTACTTCACCATCTTATACTTTTCCTGAGCTTTTCTATGGTTCAATGTGATCTTTTATAGTTTAAAGAGCTAATTTTTACTGTAGTTTCCTCTTTTATTTGTTTCATTGTAGATACTGGAGTTGAGGCAAATGAGTGCGTCAAAGTTTTTCTTGGTATGAGCTTATTTCCTTTTCCTGCTAAATATCTTGAAACCATTTTTTTTAAATTTGTAAAATTTATTTGTAGGTCTTAGCTACTGATGTTTATCATGAGTAAACTTCACCTCAATTGTTTTTTTTATTATACTGATATGCCTTCATGTAGTAGCCCTGTTGATTAAGCTGTCAATTCAATTTCCATTTGTTTTCCCATTTTTCTTTTTTCCATATTGAGAGTTGCTACCTGATATTTTGACAACCAATTTTACTTTTTAAACAGTTATATTCTTATTATTTGGTAATGGCATCAAGTGTTTTTTTGAAGAGCTTATAATGTCTTAATATAACTCAAATTGTTTTGATGCTTGACATTATGTTATCAATGTATTCTCTGGATTATGAGGTCCCTTGCAACTTTGGTTAGAGTGCGCCAAGCCACTTGCACGCATACAATCAGAATGAGGATGGATTGAGACCTTTTGCTCTTATCATTAGATACAACTGTTTTTCTTTTGCACTTATTTATACCATAGTATTACAGTGACATTTCAGTTAAGACATCATATGTCAGTGACAATTCAGTGACATTTATATCATATGTAGTATTACAGTGACACATTTGGATTTGTTGACAGACATTACAAACATTGGCTCTTCAAGACTAGAATGTCTTGCTCTTCTTAACTAGGGGTGTAGGAATTTTTTGATGCAAATAATAACACTTTGATTCTCAGCCATTCTAAGTGCCAATGGCTTTAAGTTTGCGGGGACACAGCTACTTGACTTTGGTTGTTCATGGGTTCTAGACAATGCTTAAACTAGCAAAGGCCAAGGCCAAGGTAATAATTTGTTGACTACTTCAAAAATTTTGAGAACTGCTGAATTTACCCATGGAACAATTGGAAGAAAAGAATACAGTTTATCATAGGCAATCTATGAAAAGAATGACTTGTTTCTCTATTTTCTCATAGAAATTAAAGCTAACCTCCTTTTAGCTAAATTGAGACTCAAGCATACATGTCCATGAAGTAACTCTATATCTCTACAAAGTTCTTTTGCCAAAGACAGGCACTCCTCACTAGTATTTACATTTTTGGTTGTACACTTTTGATCTATCTAAAGGATGCTATTTATACTCTCAGTTTATTACCACCAGTATGACTTTGTGCTTGATTCCCTGAGTACAGTAAAAAAGGAAGATGAAGTGGGTAAAACAAGCAGCTATTGTATCGATCTGGTTGACCTGAATCATTTTTTTGGTGAAGATGGAAAGATATATGGCTATAAAGACTTAAAGGTAATGCATAAAGTTTATGCATGCATTTTAGATATATGGTAGTATTCTTTTGATCCATAGCTTGTATAAGTAAACTCAGCCATGTTTTATTTCTTATGTAACTTCTTTTAAACAGTTTCGTTAAGTTTGTTGGCAACCCTTGCACTCCAATATTTTGTGGTCTTTATCCGTCCTTGAATTGCTATAACCATTATATTGGGTTTTTTGGTTTATACTTGCCTGGTGAAGTAATAGCTTCTTTTTTTTGTGGCAAGATGCTTATTTACTGTTTATGTTTACCTTCGATGATTTCTACATACATGCATTGATATTTATATAGAGATAATTCCAAGTTGGTTTGGGCACGCGAAATGAAGAGAAGAAGGTCCTGTAAGGAGAGTGATGAGGAAAGAGGAGCAAAACCTGCTGCCATTAACCTGGATGGGAATTCTGATTAGGGGCTGTGGAAAACTGGCTGTGTCAGAGGATGTAGACCTTGATAAAAATGGAAAAGAGATGATTCCTAAAGCTGGCACATAATAATTGGACATTATCTTCTTGCTTGTGGTTGTAGTTTGGGTTTTCCTTCTAATCTTTTCATCTCAGGTGCTTGTACTGTAGCATGTTATCGTCTCCTTTGCAGAATATCTGTTATCTGAAAAAATACACCATTACATGACAATTATAACTGTTCTTCTCACAATTTAGTGGGTTCATTGTTAAGGGACTTGCTCTACATAGATTATTGTGTTTGAACTCTGAAATTTGAAAGTATAAGGAAAAGACTCAGTCAGCCTTTTCCTGCAAAACATCAAATCATCTCGTCAGATCATATGATTATTAGTAAACAGACTTCTATGATTATACAGAGTTAAATGCTAGATCTAGTCTATGAACTGAAAAAATTGTGATCAGCTCATTTCTATTCATGCTACTGTAAAATTTTCTCTGCATTGTTGAAATGTAAATGAAAAAAAAACTAGAGGTTTCTGCCTTTTCTTTAAGTTTTTTTTCCTGGAACATAGATTTTTTACATCATCACTGTTTTCTGCAGATCAACATATGGTTGAGTATTGTATCTTTTCATGCATATGCTGAGATTACATACAAGAGCACACAAGATGTAAGTATCATCTACTCAATTTTACTGCTTGTGGAATAGACATACAACTTAGCCAGCATGCATGTCAGGATTTTTCCATCTACTTATTTAGTCTGATTATCTGAACATGTGATGATTGGACTATATTGTAGGTGCTATATTAATTGATGCATCGTACATTGTGTACCCTTTGGCACTAATTCCAGAATACTTGTTATTTGCTATTCTAATTTGGCACTGTTTTCAGACATTTTAGGGCCTATTTGGCATCATTTTTATTTCTTGTTATCTACTTTTAAAAATAAAACACAAAAATCGAGACAAAAACATGTTTGTTGTTATTTGTTCCTATTTTCTATTTTTCAAAGTCGTCTTTATTATTTTAAAAGTTGAAAACAAGACTTTGTTACTTTTATTATTTTGAAAAATAAGAAACTCATGATTTTTCTATCTTTGCTGACACCACCACTTTTATCATTGCCTTTGTCACCATAGCTGCCTTTGCTGCCTCTGCCATCGCCACCATCATTGCCTCCACAATCGTAGCCATTGCTAATATCTCCACCATACCGTGCTGCCATCCTCACCAATAAAGTTGCCTCTGTCGCCTATGCTACACAACTGCTACCCCTTGCCACTAGCGCCGCCGGTGCCGTCACCGCCTTTGTCATACTACCGGCACACCTTGCCAGCACCGCTGCTATCGCCGCCGCCGCCACCACTATCGCCGCCGCCCCCACCACTATCGCCGCCGCCGCCGCCGCCGCCGCTATCTTCTTTTAAAAATAATTGACTATACTAAATATGTTTATATTTTTAAATATTTAGAAAAACAGGAGTATAATTTTTATTTTCGTACTTCTGAAAACGGGAAAAAAATGAAGCAACATCAAACAGCACATTAGTGTATGATATCTTTTGACACTCATATATCAAAACTTAAACCTCACAATTATTCATATTGTAAAAGGTTACATTCTATTTGTATGAATACTATCCTGGTATGCATCTATGTGTTTTTTTAGCACCTTGTGATAGTTTTGGGTGATCCGAGTTTTATGATGTTGTAGATCTGGCGTTACTTTCATTGGTTTAGTTGGCTTGAACTTTGGCACTTCAGTATTAAATGGATTAGACTAAGATAGTTGATGAGCAGAAAGGAGCTGATAAACAAATCAAATATTTTTGTTCAGAATGATTAGAAAATTTGAAAATAGTTCTTTCAGCTTACCTGGTAACTGGTTATGATGTTAGATTTTCTTTCAAGTTATCCTATTGTTTCTGGCCCATATTTCTAAATCTAACTCCTGTCAATTCTTTTAAGGGAGGAAAAGGAATTACAGACCTGAAACCTGCTCTTCAGGTAATTCACACTTGTGAGAAGTGATGGTTCATCTTCAGATTCTCTCTTCTAGCATGATAATTGTATCCCTTTTTCGTAGAGCATATTTGGTGAATCTTTGATTGAGAAGGAAGAGTTTCTTCAAACATTTTCAAAAGAATGCCACTATATCAGGTACGGCTCAGTTGATCTGCTTCAACCCACAGCTTTCCTTTTACTTTGTGGCATCCTAATTCACTGCTCTTTTCTTTGTTTTCTGCTGGATTTTTGTGTCTCAGAAATATTGTGTCAGATGGAAAAGTCCTACATTCTGATTCCTTGAGGAAAGATGATCAAGCATCCGACATACACTTGGATGCTGAGGGCCCTACCATTGAGGTGCTCTCTTGTTGCAACTATAAGCTTGATTATGATAGTTAATGCACTGAGATCTGTACTTGCATTAACAATATATATTTCTAATATTAAAGGTTCACCAATTTATTAAATCATCAATGTCCAGCTGTTCTGGTGATCATGTTTTGATTTTTTAAGTAGTATGAAGTTTTTTCATTAACAATAATATTCTGTAATTGACATGGTTGTGCTATAATATGTGCTCCTATATATGCCATGGACCACAACTCTCAGAAATTTTATCAACATGCGTGCTTCCTCTTACATCATGAATACTGGACATTCTTCATTTTGGACCTTCTGCGCAACAAATCTTTCTAAGAAACAAACTTGCAGATGTTATGCTGTGATGTTAGTTAACTTAAATTGCTGATCTGAATTTATTATGTGAGAAATTTATTTTTAGTTAATATCTAATTATAAATTCTTAAGCCTCTGAGTTTGACCTGGATGATGATACTTTATTTTCACTAGGTCATTTGTACGGAACTGCACAACTTGCCTGTTGGTTTGCTTTATAGTCGTCTGGTACCTCTTGTGCTGCTTCTTGTTGAAGGTACTTTTTAAGCTTCTGCTATCATCTGTTGAAATTATCTTTGTTGTACTTGCTCAGTAAATCTTGTGAAGATTAATTGAAAGGTAATTTCCCTGGTTTAGGTGGCAGGCCAATTGATGTCACTGATCCAAGATGGGAGATTTTTCTTGTTGTGAAAAAGATGCAGGATCCTTCAGGGGATAGCATTATCGACTTACTAGGTTTTGCAACTGTTTATCGCTTCTACCATTATCCTGACAGTACTCGCTTACGAATTAGCCAGGTCGGCTCTCAAGTCTTCTCATTGTTAGTATTTTTGGCCTTCTGGAAAAACCCTAGTGATACTTTAAGGCTTTGTGCTGTTGAATCAGCAGGTCCATATGAGGTGGCCCATGAAGTAAACACATAGACCCAACTTGTACTCCTTTTAACTTAACAATGCCCTTACAGATGACGACGCTTATTGACCTTCTTATGTACAAAAGGAAAGCCAGAATGTTCTCTGATGGCACTGATATCTAGCGGAAATAGACTCGCATAAACATTTCTTTTTCTTATTTAGGAGGAACGTTCTCTATTCCACTGTAATTGATTGAACTTGTGAAGGTTAAGGGTGCGTTTCATTTCTTTAGGTTGGGGGCTTATATTACAGACAAGGAACTGTAGGCAATTCTTTGCCTCAAAATTCCAGGCATATGATTTTACTTTTTCAGTTAATGTTTGCATGCCATCTCGAAGGCTCAACTTGTTTCAGTTTTTGAGTGATCATCTGAATGGGGCTTGCATAGATTCTTAATGTATCAGCTGGTAACAATTGATTTTGTGAGGGAACAAATCAAATTTGGTCTTGCAAGTTCATGGTTTTATATATTTAACTGCAGTCACGGGCTATATTCATTCGGTAGTTTTCTTCTGATTCAGCGAAAAATAATCAAAGCAGTGAAATCTGATTTTTTTAGCAGTTTTACTTACAAACTGTTTTCGTTTTGTTTCCAGATATTAGTATTGCCCCCTTATCAGGGTCAAGGCCATGGCCGTCGTCTTCTAGAGGCTGTGAATTCTGTTGCATTTTCTGAAAACATATATGATGTGACAGTCGAGGAGCCTTCTGACTACCTCCAGTATCTCCGGTCCTGCAATGACACCCTCCACCTGCTTGCTTTTGAGCCCATAAAGCCATCCATCAGTTCGGTTGTCTCTTACCTGAAGGAAGGCAACCTATCCAAGCGAACTTCCAAGTTGAGGTTCGCTCCACCAGCTAATGTGATGGAACTTGTGCGGCAAAAGCTAAAGATCAACAAGAAGCAGTTCCGTAGGTGCTGGGAGGTCCTCATCTATCTAAACCTTGATACCGAGAACCACAGGTGCATGGAGAATTTTAGGGCCTGCATCTCCGACCGTGTGAAGGGTGATATCCTGGATAAGAATGCTGAGGCTAATGGAAAATGTCTGATTGAGGTGCCGAATGATTATGACCACGACATGACTTTTGTCGTGTTCTGGTCGCAGGCCGGCGGGGAATCAGATGGCATTGATGGCAAGCTGGAGGGAGATCCAGCAACCCAAGAGGAGCAGTTAAGTCAGTTGATTGATAAGGAAATGGAAGATATTGCTGAGATTGCGCAGAAGGTTTCTTTGCTTCACAATTCCTAATGTGAGAGACGGGGGCTGCTAGAGTCTCGTCTTCTCTTATAGTCAAAAGTGAGCCTGACATGATGGTGGGTCTGTTTTTGTAAATTATAGCTGCATCCCATGTATCAGTTATGGGTTCTGTTTTTCGCAGTTGTTGTCAAACCTTTTTAAGGAACTGGATGCATGCCATCATAAACTCACTCACTCAAGTGACCTTTTCAACGAGTTTTGGTGTATTTTTTTTGAATGGGTTATCTCTGCTTGCTAATCAGTAAAATTAGCGACTCTATCCTGTTTCTAGATGGTATGCCATCATTTGGTGCACCATAGTTAGATTGTCAAGTGCTGAGTCTTGCCAAATACTGTTTGAGGATTACCGTGTTTTTTTTTTTTTTGTGTATAACGGGGATCACATGAAGCGGGTGTGAATGCAGTTCGCAAACTCAGAAAACAGTAAATCACTAAACGGCTCTGGCAGAGAACTATGGTTTCTTTATATAAAGCTATCGTAGTGGTTAGCTATAAAAGAGGCAATTCAATTAGTAGCACCATTTGCTTTTTTGAAGACATGTGTTGTTAGGTAGGAGCTACTTTTTTTTAGAAGTACGTGGATGTTGTAGAGCAGCGGCCTATTCTCTGCAGCGCTTTTTTGATCTTGAATTCACTCGATTACCGTGACCAAATCTTCCTCGAGTGCAGTGCTACTGGATTAACAAGAATGTTCAACATGCTCTTTTTCACCGGTTGCACTTCTTGCAATACATCCTATAGATGCCGTGAAATCTGAGTATAATACGAACGGCTGTCTCAAGTCTAATTGAAGCCAATTGCTGAACTGAAACACTTACACTCAATAACTTATTCATAATTGGAATGTTAACATAGCCTGGTGCAAGAGGGTGAGGACGTCTAAAATTGAACGGTTAGTTACATTTAAGATGGTAGCCCAACGAGTTGGTATATGTATCTCGCATGACCTATATGATTATGTTATTTGATATGTAATCTTTGGATCTTGATCCCTACATGGTCTTGATCTGATACGTAAACTTTGGATCTTGATCCACCCTGCAAGGTTCGAAAAATCAATTGTCTTTGTGCTAGTACATGGCCATCTGTTCTTTGAACATAGCCGTCCATATTTACACGTGGTTTGTAAATTTGTAATTACCAATTGGAAGAGAATGCACCATTGATCAATCTTTCTAAAGTAAATCTTATAAACCTTCCAGTGCTGTAAGGTGACATTTCTTTCTTTCTTACATAACTCGACTTTCAAAGCATGTCGGACGGCTCTGATCACATATTCTTAATACCTTATCAATATCAGGGCTGCGAGCCGTCGACCTCGCGACGGTATAAACATTCCTCTTCGTTGCCCGGCGGCTATTCCTCGTCTCACTCTCTCTCTCTCTCTCTTTCTGGTCCTCGTTTGTGGGGGGAATAAGGCGATTAAGCGAATTCCCTTTTATCTTCTCGGATCTAGGATTTGGTTGCTCCGATCATGTACAGAGCTTTGGGCTCCCACCTCAGGGCTCTCAAGGTCGGTCCTCGCGAAAACCTAACCCTAACATCTTTAGTTGTTCATTTCTCGTATCGCTTACTGTTTATCGAGGGCATTGTTCTATTATGATCTTCTATTTTGTTAAAATTTTGAAAGTTGTGATCTTGATTTTATTGGATCTCCACAGCATCGGATTCGTCTTGATGATTTGGGATTGTTTTCTTTCTTTCTTTTTTTTCTTTTTTTCTACATGTAGATCTCGTTTAGATTTAATGAGGTATTGATGCTTTGATAGTTTGATCTTGTTTGTATAATGGATTTTTATTTTTATTTTTTTGTGATTTCAGTATATGCTGCCCTGAGAAAAAAAGAAGAAGATTAATCTGGAAACAGAGTTTTGTTTTTTCTTATGAAAAATATTTCACCTGGCCATCTTTTAATGTTAGTTTTTTTGTTTTATTTATTTTTTGGTTTCTGCTGCAGTGTTTTTGAGAATATGACAGCTAAAAATAGATAAGTGATACAGAGAAGAATGCAAAGAGTATAGCTAAAAGAAGATTGCAGTACGATTGGTGCATTTTCTATGAGTTCAGTGAAATTATTTTTTTAGTAGCTCCTGGCCACATGCATGATCAATTTCTTCCACAAAACCTGCTGTGTTTGAAAGTGGTATGCCTTAGATGTCACCAGTGTGGTTCTCGTGCAGGACGGCAGAGAGTTATATTAGTTTATGAGGACTGGAAGTTGGTGGGTGAGATAATCTTTTGATGAGTTGTACCTCATTTTTACCGAGTGTGATGTGAAGAGCATGTTGTAGGGAATATGATTTATCAAATTTTCGTAGAAAAAAGATATTAGTACCTTTTACCACACATTAGAAAGTTCCAACCAATTTAGGTTAAGGTGCATTAGCTAAAGCTTAGGAGTCACATAAGTGGATGATACATTGACCTGAATTAATTGAGATGGTGTGGAGTAGGAACCAGGGGAGACGTGTGTGAGATGAATGAATGGTAGGGGCTTGGATTTTGTCATTTTTTCTGGGCAGGGTCATAAGAGGAGGGATGTCTATGAAACTTATGTTCTGTTTGTAGGAAGGCATGATTATGTGAAAAAGCTTTTGTTGATTGACATTTTTTCTCTCAATAGGAACGAATTCCTAAAAAGAAAAAAAAATACAAAAGCTGATCCAAAGTAATGGTGGGAGTTAATTCATTAATGTATGTATTTGTAGTTATTGAAAATTAAGACCTGATAATCTCATAACACTTTTTTTTTTAAGGGTGATAATCTCATTACACTTAATAGTTTGATTGGACAAAGGTTTTGATAAAAGGAAGTAAAACCCTGAAGGCTTAGATTGAAGTAGCAGATTTTCTTTTCAGAAAGCTATATTTGTTGTTGTTACCTTCAATAATAATTAATTGCTGAATATAGTTGACCCTAAAGACATGAGATCTAGAGAGATGGTGATGTTTATTAGTCATAAGCACCATATCTGTTATTATTTGAAATTGATATTATATGAAATTGCTGGCAATTCACCTTGGAGCATTGCATGAATATATGTTGGTTTTTTTGTTGATAAAAAATGAAAAAAAAAGTTTGAGGCAGAGTTTTTAAATTTGAAGGGAAGTCTAATAACTCTGAGCATTGAGTGACATGGCAAACATCTTATGTTTGGTAAAAATAAAGTAAAAATATCGAGTTTATGTATGGCTCAGAAGTAGTGATGCATTTGATTCATAGGAATAACAGGTTAAAATTTATCTTTCTCTGCCATATATGTTAGATGCATCAGATACATGCATCTGTAATAAATATTCCCAGTATAAAACTCCAACTTTATCTGCACGATCTATTATCTGACTGCTCTGCATATGCACATATACATATACATACATACATATATACGTATGTACATACATACGTATAACTGGGAAGGTTATTTTCATGTCACTTGAATCATTTATGGCTTTAGAAGAGCTTTTTCCTGAATGAGCCTATACTCCTTATTGCTTTACCATATGCAACTTTTTTTCAGGGGCATAGCTTGCTCACAGAGATGCTTTACTATCTAGGGAGTGATATAGATATTCTAAACAATTTATGTTGACGGTGGTTAGTTATCAATGTGATGATCTCTTGAGATTGGTGTATCCTGCTCATCTTCATTTTTGCTCTACTTATAAAATGATCTAGTTAATGTGGGATATGACATTGTCT
Organism: Phoenix dactylifera; assembly: GCF_009389715.1. NCBI lineage: Eukaryota > Viridiplantae > Streptophyta > Magnoliopsida > Arecales > Arecaceae > Phoenix > Phoenix dactylifera. The sequence goes on along the minus strand of NC_052395.1, from coordinate 4,699,096 downwards.
TGAGTTAAATTGTGTTGAATTTTGGAAGATTTTGGAAAATACGCAGCAAATAAATCCTTGGTCTGCTTAAATGTATTGTTTTTTTCTCATGGAAATTATTTGAATTATATATTTATACTAATTATTATTAGAGCATGCATCTGAGGACCATAGTGGAAGCAGTTAAGTGGCAGTACTTTAGACACTTCTCGTACTTGATATGATGAATCTTACAGACATCCTTGATATCTTCCATTTAATTCTCAGCGCCATGTTGGCGGTACTGGAAGTATTGGTGCTAGCACTAGATCTGCAAGTACAAGTGTTGCGAAAAGGTCTTCCGGTGGGTTTTTTAGCTGGCTTACTGGGGAGCGGTCCAATCAACTCCCCCCTCTAGATTTCCCACTTCCAGGTGTTACACTTCCTCCTCCTTTGCCTGATTATGTCGAGCCTGGAAAAACAAAGATCACGACTCTTCCAAATGGTGTCAAAATTGCATCTGAATCATCACCAGTATGTTTTTCACATGTTTTATTTTAATCAGTGGTAGTTTAACCTGGCTCTTGCTTGTAAACGTGATAAGCTTGTTTTTCTTGAATTGTCAGAATCCAGCTGCATCGATAGGACTATATGTTGATTGTGGTTCTGTATATGAAACACCTGTTTCATCTGGGGTCACACACCTCCTGGAGCGGATGGCCTTCAAAAGCACAACAAACAGGAGCCATTTGCGTATTGTCCGTGAAGTAGAAGCAATTGGAGGCAATGTTACGGCATCAGCTTCTCGTGAACAGATGGGTTATACTTTTGATGCTCTAAAAACATACATGCCTGAGATGGTCGAGGTGCTTACCGATTGTGTCAGGAATAGTGTGTTCCTTGACTGGGAGGTCAATGAACAGGTATTCCATCTTGCCTTCTGTTTTCTGATTTTGATTGATTACAGGTGTTTTCTGATTTTGATTGATTACAGGTGTTGACCCAGTCTTGTCTTGTTAACTACAGCTGCAGAAAGTGAAAGCAGAGATAGGAGAAATTTCTAACAATCCCCAGGGTTTGCTCCTCGAAGCTATTCATTCTGCTGGCTACTCTGGTGCATTGGCAAATCCTCTGATGGCTACTGAATCTGCAATAAACAGATTGGATGCTAATATTTTAGAGGACTTTGTTAGGGTAAGATCAAGTAACTCATATCCTATAGCATAGGCTACAGTGGTGCTTCTCTGCTTTGACGTTTTTGTTTGTTTTGAGAATATTAGGAGAATTATACAGCTCCAAGAATGGTGCTTGCGGCATCAGGTGTGGAACACGAGGAGTTGGTATCAGTTGCTGAACCACTCTTATCCGACCTTCCAAAGGTGTCCCGGCCGGAAGAGCCAAAATCTGTATATGTTGGAGGAGACTATCGATGTCAAGCTGCTACTGCAGTATGTTTTAAGAGTTTCCAACTTGTTTCACTTGACAATTTATTTATGTATTTTCTCTTTTGGATTATAAGTCTTATCTCTTTTCTACCGTGCTTGTTTTTATTTTTGCGGACAGCAAACACATGTTGCTCTTGCTTTTGAAGTTCCTGGTGGCTGGCATCAAGAGAAGGAAGCCATGACGCTGACAGTACTTCAGGTCTCCTTGAAGTGATCCATAAAATTCTGAATTGGTGCAATTGTCCATTTTGCTGGTTCTTTTACATTTTTAGTTTTTCATCAAATATGGTCCAGATGCTAGTATGTTCCAGAAGCTAGCCCTTACACTTATTTTTGTGTTGTTAGATATCATGTAGACTAATGCCATGTCGATTCCATGTTGTTGCAGATGCTCATGGGTGGAGGCGGCTCTTTCTCTGCTGGAGGTCCTGGGAAAGGAATGTATTCTCGGCTTTGTAAGTTCTGACCCATACATAGCCATGTTTTCTTGCTTGCCTGTGGACTTAGCTGTCAAATTCTGTTCTCTGTCATTGTTTTTCATTTTTTTTAGAGTAGTATTATACTGGGGTACTCTTGAAGCATGAAGGATATCACTGCTATCTATATATTTTTGTAATTGATGTATCTTTTAACATTTAAACTGGCGCATTTTTTTACAGATCTTCGTGTCTTAAACGAGTTCCAACAAATCCAGTCGTTCTCTGCTTTCAACAGTGTTTACAATAATACAGGAATTTTTGGAATTCATGCAACCACAGTAAGCCACTCTTTTACTATGCATATAGATATATAGTAATAATTTGTTATCAGTTTGTTGGTCTTCTTGTCATACTTATTTAAAATCTGAATTTCTTGGTCCGTATTGGCCTTTGGGGTTCATTTAGTCATCAAGCTTTCTTTGTAGTCATCTTCTCAAGTTATTGTTTCTTTGTAGTGGGTCTAGAGCCTTCCATGAAGATTGCATTGATCTCAATTCTCAAGTGAGATTCTGAGCGGTGTCATGGGTTTTCTGTAGGCAGTAAACCAAAATTTATCTACCGCACTGCTGTATTAAGGGCTTTCTATTGTTCCATGGTATGCTAACAATGAAAAGCTGATTTAATGCTGCCATCGGGGATTTTTAACGAGCACCAATTTCAAGTTAACATGCACTTGCCACAATCTTATCTCTCAAATTTGAAGTATGTATTCATAAGGAGGGCAGAGAATGCAAAGAAAAACAATAAAGTATGTGATCTAACTATTAGATGAAATTATAACAATGGATTAGAAAGGATTCTCAACAAGCTACACAATAAGTCAGCAAGCACAATAGAATAAGACATCAAAAGTAAGCAACAGGGGTTCCTCGTAAGCATATGTTGCCCTGCAGGAGAGGAGGGAGGGAGGGAGAGGGAGAGGGAGAGAGAGAGAGAGAGAGAGAGAGAGAGAGAGAGAGAGAGAGAGAGAGAGAGAGAGGCAGTGTGCCGCCTTTTCTCTTTCCTTCTTTTAGCTTGTCCAGGTTACCTTTTACGGCAATTGATACAGATTGGTTTCATGTCACGTGGGGGGATTTGGTTGCTTCAAACACCAAAACGTTAGATGTCTTTTATAAAAGTATTCCACTTCAACATTCACTGCTTAAATTATAGGCAAGTGCAAATTACAAAACTGAATATTATTTTAACAATTCTACCCTCTTTATTGTTTGGTGATATCTTTTTGTTTTCATCATGGTTGAATTAAATATAACTCTTATCTACAGAAATTCACATGGTTATAAAAATGGGAAAGAAAAATCTCATGTGGATAAGAATCGCATGTAATATCTATCTTGACATAATTGCGAAGTGCACCGAGATGGTGAATTCAGGCATGGGAAGTGGAAGAGCCTAACTGCAAGTGAGAAAGTAGGAGTTGTTTGAAATAATCTCATCAATCTCCTTCAGTCCCATCAGAACATCTATCTCCAATCAGATAAAAACACAGCTATTCTTACTCTTATGTGCATTACATGTGCCAAATACTAGTTCATAGCTGTAGGTGTTGTTTCAAACTTTGTTAGGATTCTGGGTATTATAGGTTACTTTGAAGTAGGTTACGTATATCCAAGTCTCTGAACTTATATGGAATTTTTCTTTCTTCTTCATGTAACCTCCACAGGAGCATAGCTTGGCCTGTAGGTAGAGAGAGTCGATAACTATATTTTGAGGCTATGGCTTTAGATTTTCCACATTGTTCCTGCGGTTCAGTTCCATGCCTTTGTCTCCACTTTTTCCTCCCTCTGCTCCTCTGTTTCTTACTCCTGTTGTCCATTTCAAGCTCAGAAGCTCTTCACTTAACCTCCGATTTTGCAGTAGTGTGCGGATCATGATCACAAAATCACAGAAATATGCGTAGGTTGATTTTAGATAATCCTATTGCAGTAGGATGGCAAAACATGCGGTGCGCAGAAAACCTACTGAATCAAGTGCATTAATCAACCGGAACACTGATTCATATGGCATATTTTGATATCATTTCTTCTTGTGGATACCAACTTTATAGTGTAAATATTGTTGGGACCATGGAATGCCGTACCGGTCCGTACCGGCCGGTACGGGCCGGTACGTACCGGTCCGGCCGTGGACCGGTACCGGAACGGATAAAAAACCGGTTTTCCCGGTTTTTTATCCGAACCGGCCGGTACGGGCCCGTACCGGCCGGTACGGGCCCGTACCGGCCGGTTCGGGCCCGTACCGGCCGGTTCGGGCCCGAACCGGTACGGGCCCGAACCGGCCCGTACCGGCCGGTACGCACCCGTACCGGTGCGAACCGGCCGGTTCGCACCGGTACGATTTTTTTTTTTTTTTAGAACCACAGCGCCGCGCGCTGTGGTTTTTGAAACCACCGTGTACCGGCCGGTACGGGACCGGTACCAGCCGGTACGTACCGGACCGGTACCGTACCGGTCCGGCCGGCCACCGGTACGCCGACCGGTACCGGTACGGCGGACCTTGGTTGGGACATTCCTATAGGTTAGAAAATTTTGTCGCTTATGGATAACATGCTAACTACAAAAGAACACCATATCTGACCCAGACTGGGAAGGTCTTATTATATGAGACAATTTTTTTCTTGTGCTCATGTGTAGATGTGCATTTGTCTACTTGTCCTACTGGACCAATATTTATTGTTGTACTGCACTCCTGCCATGGAATACCTGAAAAACCTACTAAGAATTGGTTGCTCTAAATCAGGGTTCAGATTTTGTTTCCAAAGCTGTTGATTTGGCAGCAAGAGAACTTCTTGCAGTTGCAACTCCTGGACAAGGTTTCTGTCTGCACCTAATCTTGCAGTAAATTTTCTAATAAACATGACCTCATTTTTATGTCTTTTCTTATTTTTTTCATAGTTGACCAGGTACAACTTGATCGTGCCAAACAGTCAACCAAGTCTGCCATTCTGATGAACCTGGAGTCAAGAGTATGTGTTTGTTTGTACTCTTTTTTGTGACTTATAAAGAGTTCACTTTTATTGTTATGCTTATTTTTAGATGCTCTTTCTTTAATCACAGATGGTAGCTTCGGAAGATATTGGACGTCAAATTTTGACATATGGAGAGAGGTTAGATCATTTCCATAACTTAATGCACAACTTCTTAGAGTACTTTGCCTAACACTACTTTCGTTTATTTTTGCATATGGTGCATCTTTATGACTTGCAGTTCTAGGAGATAAGAACATTAGATAAGGGTGGATAAAGTGAGCTAAAGATTTAAGAAAATGTCCACTAATTGTAAGATAAATTGTTGTAAGGACTAAATAGCCTATCTCAAAGGGACATGGCAAGGGATACAACGGAAAAATGATTATGCTGCAAAGATCTAAATTCTGATAATGTTCTATTACTGTCTGGTCCAATTTCAATATTCTGTACCACGTGGTATGTTTCAATGTGTGATTTAATCATTCACCATTTAAAATTATGATTCAATACTAAAAAAAGAGAAAAAATAGTGTCAGTATAATTCAGGAAAAGTCAAAGAAAATATAGAATTTTGAGATAACTTGAGCAATTTTCTTGGTAGTTTTATTGGAGTGTGGCCTGTACATGTATATGACTACAACTATTGGGAAAAATCACAATGTCAGAATATATTTTTACAAATGTTATCATTTAAATATATTTTCTCTCATTTTTCTTCATAAAACATATAATAAATCATCAGAGAATGTATGTCACTGCTGTGACTTTGTTGTGTTTTCCTATGTTTGGTTCTGTATGACTTGATGCCCAAAGATGAAGATGGAATGTGTCCATTTTACTTTAGGTTCAAGTGGATGAAGTTTGCGGCCATAATAAAACAACCCAGACACGGCACAATTTGTTTTTTGTTGACTTCAAGGTCTCTGCCCAAACTAGAATGTTATCCAGAATGTGGAGTTTCATTCATTAATAATCAATCAAGATCTGTATTGGGTATAGGGGTATCCACCCTACTCAGAATCTTATAAAGATGTAAACCAGGACCTACTTCTTAATAATTGAATGAGACTTCACAAATTTAATTTCTGATCTGGTACAGTGCTACGTACAAACCTTGATCTTCTCTAAAATATGGAGTCCAAGAAAAGTTCCCATGACCTGACCTACTTGGGCTCCCTGTGGGTTTGGAGCTGAGGGTGAGACTTAGCACAACGCTAAGGTTGCTCAATTGTGACCTAGAGGCCATAATTTTGAAACATGGAAATAGCATTGCCACATAAGGCTGCATATATCTGACTTTCCTTAGACCTCATAATTCGCAAGAGCCATATGCACTGGGCTGCACTTTTGCTGGGTTTGGAGCTATTTGCCTACTTGAACCTATTTCCAGGTCAGGATTAAATTAAATTTAATCATCTGTTTCTACTGAATTCATCCTTTTTACTTGGAGAATCTGTTAGACGGTCTGTAGCAAGTACTTTAAGTGACTTCTTGCACACCTCATCTAAAATTTGAACTAAAACTCTAACAGAAAATAAAACTGCAGTATGTTAAACATTTGTTAGTATAGCTATCTCATAATGACTTGCTGAAATTCTCCAGTTGTCTAGCACCTTGTCTAAGCAGATGTGGTGGTCTTCAAATTCAATCAGCATATACAACCATTTCATAAATTTACTGATTTTTCTCTGAGACGAGCATTCAAACAATTGCAATCAACATAGCCTTTTTGACTAATGAATGCATCGTCTTATTTGCTTTAACCTTCCAGGAAACCAATTGAGCTTTTTCTGAAGGCTGTTGATGAAGTTACGCTACAAGATATAACGTCAATTTCTCAGAAGATCATTTCTTCACCACTGACAATGGCATCTTGGGGAGATGGTATGTTCTCAGCAACTTTTGATAAAAACTATTCAAATGATTCGTTGAAACCTTAATCCTTCTGGTTCTCATAATTAACCACTATCTTTCTTGTAGTTATCAACGTCCCCAGTTATGAATCTGTCAGCCGAAAGTTCCACTCGAAATAAATGTCTCCGCACCTGAAAACTCGCGCGCCTTTTCTGCAATTTTGCATATGCAGACATGGAGCTCCCTTATCATGGCCTTGGCAGAAGAAAAATAAATGGTTTTTAATTGTCCCCTTCAAAAATGTCATGTGGATCAATAATTTTTTGGTTCGTTGCAACCGTGACTCAGTTTCTTCACCTGAGCTTGGAAACCAGGTTCCTGACAAGGTTCAGTTGTATTCTTATTCGTAGAATTTTTCAGATTCTATCCATTACTTAGCCATGCTGCTAAAAGTGAATTTCTTGGCTATCATCAAGGATTTTTCTACGAAGGTCAATTGTTGATCACTAGCATGGCTTCTGTTGTTTGTTTCACTTCTTTTTTGGGTAAAGATTGCATATTTCACTTGGGAAATAAAAACATTTACAGTGCTGGCTCATAATACAAAATATTTTGAGGACTGCAACTACTGTTCATGCTTATTTTTCTTGGTGGATGATTAGCTGGTTGCATGACCCCAGCGGAAGGCTTAAGGGACTGTTTGTAGCTCTGTAGGATTGTATCGCAGCTCAAGTTGCAACGCAGTTTTTTTTTTTCTTCTGGTAAATCGGCTTCTTACCCCATGATAGTGAGAAAGCCCAGAGTAATCATAAGACAAAACACGATCGAATGCTTGCGGCATACGATTGGAAGTATTCCAAAATACAAACTCGGAATGATGGGTTGCATAGGAGGCGATTCAGTCCGCAACATTATTCGTCTTTCGAAATGCATACGAAATTTGAAATAGTTCTAACTCCTCTCCTATGCTCCAAATGTCTCGGAGTAGTGGGCGCAGGTCCGGCCTAGTTCGTCGGCATCGGATCCAGCCGACCACTATGGACGAGTCACTTTAGGAATATCTGTCGAGCACCCAGTTGTAGTCTAGTATATACAAAACCATCCCACGCCTCGTGCAGCTCCGCCACAGGAATGGATCTGTCAAATGTGCGCTGACCTCCGGCATAATCAGTATGGAGTCATGGTCTCTGATCACAAAGCTATGCCGCATCTGCTGCCGCCCTCCGATACACTGCCATCGAAATTCATCTTGAGAAGACCATGAGGTGGGGGCTCCCAGGATACTATCGGTATCATCGCATGCCTAGGCATTGGAAGAGCCAAAGAGGAACCCCAGGTGTCCCTATCATCTCTAGGTGAAATGTCTGCAGCAGCACTCACCAGTTCGGCTACATGTGCAAAAGCCCTATCTGTAAACCCCGGACTAGATGGACCGAAGTCGGCGGTCCATCTGGTGATTTTGGGATTAAGGCGGTGGAGAACCGCAGCTGTTAAGGCAGTTAAAACTGCCTAACAGCCGCGATCCCCCACCCCTTCGAGGCGGACGAAGGCTTATAAAAGCCCTGGAGTCCGCTGAGGGGGACTCCATTGATCATCTTCTCACTTTCCTCGTTCTTCTTCCTCTGTGCAAGGAGTCGGACCGGGAGCTGTGGTGCCGGAGGAGGAAGGATTTCCAGCTCGCCACCTCGTGGTGCCGCCGGAGCAAACAGAGGAGCTCGCCGGAATCCTTCACAGCTCATCGGAGCTAGGTAATCCCTTAATCCCCTTGCTTTTCATTAACAGTTTACCTACTGTTGGCCTAGATTTAAATTAGTTAGGGTTGATTTACAGAGGAAGAAGGGTAGGGAGAAGATGAAGAGAAGGAAGGAGAAGGATCTAACCAATGATCGGCTGTGATCCGACATTGGCCGGGGATCCTCCTCCTTCCCCCGACGGTAGTTTTCTCCCCATTAAAACCCTAGATCTAAAATTCAAAGATGAACCTACCTCTCGATTCATGGGAGGGATCCTTGGCTCGTATAGGTCCGGTTTCCATGGGTGGAGCCGGCTGGAACTGGACCGGAGATGGTCGGAGCAGACGAGCCGAAGGGGGATCTTCCTGTTTCGGCCGTCGTGACACCGCCGGGCCGACCGCAGGTGTCGGCGTATGCCACCTGCTTTGGCCGGTTCTGTCGCTCCACGGCAGGTGGTCGGGCTCCATCTCTTCCGCCGGAAGTAGAGGAGGAGAACCTCGGTTGGGCCGTGGCTGCTGCAGGTGGAACCACGGCCGCCGCCGGTGCCATCGGTTGGCTGCAACGCCACCGATCTCGAGCCGGCCTCCTCCCGAATGCCTTCCGAGCACCGTCCGAGCTTGCCTCCGGGTTTCATGGGGGAAGAGTAGAAGAGGAAGAGGAGCTCGGGGAGGGAAGAAGAAAGAAAGGAAGAGAAGGTTCGGGAGGAGAAGAAAGAAAAAGGAAAAAGAAGAAAGAAAAGAAAAAGAAAATGAAAGAGGGAAAGGGGTTTTCATGGGCCCAGTAATCGGGTTTGAAGTTTGGAGGAGTGGGTCATCTGGGTCATGATCCCACCGAGATGGGAAATTGGGCTATTGAATTTAGGGCCTAAATGTTCTAATTACTAAATTAGGGAACCGTTAATATGAAGGAAAATGCCTTAATGGGCCTTGGGATGGCCTCAAAATAATTGTAATTATGAGGGCTTGAGATTAGACCGGACCTAAGGAGCCCAAACCTTAATAGAAGGGTCAAATTGAATATGGGCAAGATCTTTTGTTTTTTAATTAATTAGATCTGATAAGGTTTAAAATTGTGAATTAACTAATTGTGTTTCTGGCCCTGAATACGAATGGGCCAGTGAGTGAATCAGGCCAAGGGCCTGATCCAGCACCCAATTAAACTTTGGGCCTGAATGCAAAAGGGCCCTGACCTGAACCCAGGAGCAATAGGGTCAAACTCGAACCAGAAAGTGACCCAGACCTGAACCAAACTTGGGTCTGACCTGAACCAGAAAAATTGTTAGACCAAAATCAGACATTGGGTCAAACCCAAATGGAGAAAATTGAACAGACCTAAATTGGAAATTGAACCAGGATAGAGACCTAAGAATGAAATTGAGTTTGTAAGCTGGGTAATTAAGAAAGATAGTGATTAAATGAAGTCGAATGCGTAATTAACAAGTAATTTAATGATGTTGCTAGGTAATTGAAGAATTGGCACTCAAACCCAAGGTTGGTGGGCGAATTATGTAAGTAACATGTCTTAATCTTATTATAGATCATGTATCACGTTTTATATGATGAAAAAGTATTATTTATAGAATTGGAATTGTGTATATGAATTGTGGAAAATATAAGTAATCCGGATATAATCTTATGTTTTATCAAATACTTGTGACTATTTGATTATAAAATTGTATATGATTATTTATATTTTCACAAAATTAGGATCCAACATGTATTAGCAAATGATTGCATGATTTTGGATAAATAGCATCCATCATGATTATTATATTATTTACACATTATTATGATGAGGTAGAAAGATGCATGGAAAGAAAAATAAAGTTTTCAGCATGATCATGAATTTTATTCAGCAAGATGCCATTACTCACTTTCCAATGTACCGATGAGAAAAGATTTATGAAAAGCATGATATGTTTTTAAGAACTCTCAGATCGCTATGCACGACCCCCGCCAGTGGGTTACAGTAGCTCGGCATACGGCCCTCGCCAGCGGGTTATAGTAGCTTGATTTAGACCCTGCCAACGGGGAACAATAGTTGGCAAAGATTATGGCCCTCGCCAGCGGGTTACAGTAGCTTGACATACGGCCCTCGCCAGCGGGTTATAGTAGCTTGGTTTAGACCCTGCCAACGGGAAACAATAGTTGGCAAAGATTATGGCCCTCGCCAGCGGGTTACAGTAGCTCGGCATACGGCCCTCGCCAACGAGTTATAATAGCTTGGCTTAGACCCTGCCAACGGAAAATAATAGTTGGTAAAGATTATGGCCCTGTCACGGGTAATAATAGTGACCATAGCTGCACTATCATCTGAGAGCACGAATTTCAAAGTATGAATAATGATAAGTACGGATTTCAAAGCATGAATAATGATGAGCATGAATTTCAAAGCATGAATAATGATGAGTACGGATTTCAAAGCATGAATAATGATGAGTACGGATTTCAAAGCATGGGATAATGACAAAAATTTTATGATGCATAGCCATATTTATGAAGTTGCATAAATGGACATGCATAGTTTTATGACTGGTTTGTTATATGAAATCTTACTTTGTTACAACTGTTAGTTTCTTAAATTAATGCACTAGCATGAAAAATATTATGCTTGATCAGATAAGATTATGCATGGTTACTTACTGAGCTTTATAGCTCATACCCATTTATTTATGTTCTTACAGATGAATAGGAGATGCTAGGAACAAGGAGCGTGACATGCTTCAGGGTTATGGGGAAAAGGAAATGACACATTAAATGTTGCTATTTTTAGATGCTTGTAATCAATCTTCTATTGATGAAACATTTGAAGTTTTTAAGTGGCTGCGTGTTATTGCGGGCAAAGGTTTGCAATAGCACGGCCGTGTCATGATCCGAATTCGGGGCGTGACACTATCAACCACTGATCTCGGATAAAAACCTCTACCCTCGAAGATCCTCGCATTCCTGTCCAGCTAGATGCGATATGCTACATAAGCCCATACTACTCTCCTATTTGCTGTGTCAAGTCTCCGAACTGAGTCCCTCAACTAACTCAGAAAGGTCTCAATAGAGGTGAATGTCTGCCGGTGGGTCGATATGAGACCCCAAACCTGAAGCACCCACGGGTACGTAAACAAAATGTGACCGATGGTCTCCTCCTCCCTCGGGCATCCCTCACAGTTAACTGGTACTAGGACCCCCTTTCTAGCCAAGATCCCTCTGGTCGGTAGAATGCCACATGCCACCTTCCACAGAAATAGAGCCACACGTGGATGGACACATAGCCGCCAAATCCAGCGGCCCTCTAGCCGTCGGGCAGATCCTGGGTCCACTATCTCCCGAAGATCACTGACTGTAACTCTCACCCTCCCAGTCAAGCTTCATACCCTCCTGTCTACTGTCCCTCGAGGGGTAGAGGTGTGGCCAACAACCTTTCAGCTAGGTCGTCGCCGAAGAGGAGATGGATTCGATCAGCATCCCATCTGGGCTCTTCCGAAGCCAATAGGTCGCTCACTCTACTCCCGGCCGTCGCACCCGGGTCAAACATGGTGGGCCATCTAGATAGCGACAATCCGGCCAACCATCTATCATCGACAACATCAATACTGCGACCATCACCCACCACCCAAGAGATGCAAGGAAGAACCTGAGGAGCTCGAATATACATTACACTCCAAATGTAGAAGCACTGACGTCCTGGTCTGAATGAGTCTCCGACACACTGCTCCCCATACTTTGCTCTCATCAGCCTGCTCCAAAGCCCATCCAGCTCCAAAAGGAATCTAACCACATGCCTCGATGCCAATGCCTCCCGCCGAGTGATAAGGGAATGAATGCCTAGTCCCCCGCTGCTCATCAGCTGGTAGAGAACCTTCCAAGCAAGTAGGTGAGTACACCCCCCCCCCCCCCCCCCCCCCCCCCCCCGCGTGCTAGCCCACCCCAAACAAATCTCCGAATCAGTTGCTCCAATTGCCTTAGATAAGCAATCGGAACCATGGTACTCAAAAGCATGTACAAGGGTATAGAGCTTAATACTGACCTGACCAAGGTCATCTTGCCCATCATGGACAGGGTGCTCGCCTGCCACCCCTCCAATCTCTGTCGGAAGCTCAGTTCCACCCTGGAGCAATCTACCCTGCGCAATCACCGACCGGTGATGGAAACCCCCAGATACCGCATGGTGCCATCCTGCTCATGAATCCCCAAAATCTCCGAGATGGCAGCCTTCACCTGAGCATCGATCTTCAGGCTGTAGGAAATAGCCGATTTGGCCAAATTGACCCACTGCCTGGATGCACTGCAGTACTCAACAAGTATCCTCGGGAGTGTCTGTGCCGACCTCCTACTCGCATGAGCCATCAAGAAACAATCATCAGTAAACAATGAGTGGGAAACCTGGAAGCTACCTGCCCTCGGTGTGTAGGGCTTCAGCTCGTGGGTCTCAACGGCACATCGGAGAGCTCGGGATAGAGCATCCGAGCAAAGAATAAATAGCAAAGGTGATAGCGGCAGCCCTGCCGCAGACCCATTGAGGACTCGAAGAATCTCGTAGGCATGCTGTTCACCAAGATAGCAAAGGAGGGATCCTTGATGCAACTCAGCACCCATCTAATCCACTGGTGATGAAACCCAAATGTCTCCAAGGAATGTGCCACAAAGTGCCAATCCAGTCTATCATATGCCCTCTCCATATCCAATTTGATACCCATCAACCCCCGCCTACGTGAGGCCTGCCTGAGATCACACAAACTCTTGGGCTATCATTATATTATCAGAAATACACCAGCCCCTAATGAAGGCCCCATGCTCAGGACTAATCAACTTATCCAGTACCCCTCTCACTCTCCTCCCCAGGATTTTGGCTATGAACTTGTAGAGGGTGGTGTAGAGGCTAATGGGGCGATAATGGCTCGGCTTCGTGGCATCCTGCTTTTTCGGAATGAGAGTTATGAAGGTACGTTTCCACTCACTTGGTATAGTGGCTGAACTAAAACACAGTATGATAGCCTCAGTCACATCTATCCTGACTGCAACGCAGCATGAGTTGCAAGCAGTTCGCTTATAGGGTACTAGCCCCGAGGGCAGAGCAACAGAAAGAGAGAGAGAGAGAGGAGGAGGAAAGTGCTGGAAGAGGATGGATTAGGTGCCGATGAGGGGAAAGACGAGCACGGGAGAGAGAAAGTAGTGGGAGAGGAACAGTCTGTGCCGACGAGGGGTGGGTTGGGTGTGAGAGGGGGTAGAGGCCAAGTAGGGCGGAGGAGGAGAGGATTGGTGGGGGAGGATGGGTCCGGTGCCAATGGGAGGCAGGGCTGGGTGATGGTCGGGGTAGAGGTAGAGGAGAGGATCGCTGGATTACAGGTTCATCACCAGTGAGGGGCATGGCAGGGGGCGGAGGAGATTGAGATGAAGCAGGGCAGAATAGGAGGGGTTGCAGGGGGAGGGGTGTATGGATGAGTTGTGAAGTCTGAGGGAGTCGTTAAGGGCAGGGGGTGGTTGATTTTAAAGGCGCAAATGGGTTGGATCGGACTGGGTTATGAGTGACCCGAATCTAATTTAGTTTCTTGTTCGGGTTCTTATGTTGGATTTAGATCCAATCCAATCGAAAGTCAGATCGGATCCAAGGCTAAAATTTCTGACACAATGGGTCATTCGGGTCTAAGTTGGGTCCGGATTGGGACCGAGTGAAAGCACCTAAGCATCCTTGATGCTATTACAAACTAATTTAAGATATGGTGCAAAATTGGTTAAGATATGGATGTCATCACCCATACTAAACAAATTGTTTCCTCTATTATCTTGTCAAACATTCAAATTTAGTAGGATTATAAATCAAATCTTACATTCCACTTGCCACTGAAATCAGCATTGAATGTTCAATTGCTTTCCCTGATCTGGATATATGGCATCTGCAATAAAAACCATTCAGTGAAACAACTTTGGCAAACCATTGTAGTATTCTCTAGAGTCTCAACAATATAGCCTATGTACAACATCTGCGCATTCTTTAAATCCAAGAAGCAAATCCCATTCAGATTGGCAAGACTAAGAAATACTCCTTACAAGAAAGGCATCACAAAGCTGTGCCACCAATTCTACTAATCGTCCATTTTCTTGAATCACAGTCCTCATACACATCAGACAATGAGGTCAAGGTTTCAGGACCAGCAAAATAGTATAGACAAAGCTTTTAAAAAAAACTATTATGTCATATTTTAATAACGTGAGCTTGAATAACAATTGTTATTCAATATTTGATCCATTCCACTTAATTTAATAATGTTTTTACACTCAAATCTTGATACAAGCTGCAGAAAAAAACAATCATTGAGCAGTAATGGGCAAAAAACACTATTATTGACAGTTGTTTCCTGTTATATTGGCAAACAACAGCCATTTTAGCAGTCACTAATTCAATCCAAATAAGTGCAGCCCATGCAGAACTAGGCAAATAAAGTCTGTTGTTATAGCTGTTTTGCCGATAACAATGTAGCAGGGTCTATATCGTTCCAATTTTATCGGGTGTCTCCAAAGATGCAGAGCTCCTTTATTTTTCTCTTATGGATAACGAATTGCACTTTAGTTATTATGCGTTCAAGTGGATCCACATGGTCTACGGTCCCTATATCCACCAAGTAATTTTCTATGAACTCCAACGTACTGTTTAATTTGCAAAATAATTGTCTCAACCTATTCGCCAAGTTCTAGACTGAAGTTTCAGACATGCAGAAAGATGGTACAGCAGTTAATTACAGTTGAAATAACAGAAGAATGATACACAGTTGAGCTTCAATGAATCCAATGCAAGGATTTTGGAGTGGGACATGACAAATATAAAAGCTGAAACTTCAGGAGCAATGACCAGTCGGTGGGGGAGATATGCATTCTTTTATTTAATTTTTGAAAAAAAAACAATACCAAAGAAAACAACTTGCACCAATCTGAATCAAAGAACAATGGAAAACAACAAAAATAGAACAAGCAAAAAAACATAAGCAAAAAATCAAAGTCGCCGGAGTAATATTTAGAGAAAGAAGGGAGGATCGAGGAGATCTAGGGCAAGCTGCAGTTCTAAAGTTTCGGAGGAGGGGGTACCTAGAGAGTTGGGACAAAGTGCACCAAAGTCGCCGGACATTGAAGAGACTGATTCGTTGCAGAATCTAAAGTTTTGCACGACCTAAAGGGAAGATCGATGGGCAAGGAGAATTGGCGAATCTACGAGACTGCGATTGTGGTTTGGGAGGAAGAGTCACGGTCGCGGACGGCTGATGATTGATGGCCGGTGGTTTAGGAGGAATAGTCACGGTCTAGGAGAGAGCGATGACTGATGGGGATTTGTTGATTTGGGAATGGTCATGGTCGCAGATGGTCGGACGGGTCAGGAGATTAGAGAGTTAGACTTAAAGACTCTTAACCACCCTTGCAACCTACAGGCCCTAATGGTTTACCAGGTTTGAGATGGGTTGGGTTGGATTGTAGAGTTGGAAACCCAAAATTGCCCTAAAAATCAAACAGATCGGGTCGGATCGGGTCAAATCGGGTCGAGTTAGAATTTAGTAAATCTAGATCTAACTCGAAAAATAAAATTGGTCCAATCTTAGAATCTGACCCGGAAGGTCCTTTAAAATGAATCGGATTGGGTCTAAATGGGTTGGGCTGGGTCAGATCATGGGTCAACTCTGCTCATTTACAGCCTTAGTTGATTTCGTGGCATGTTAAGCTGCGGCAAATCGGGCCGACTTGCAAGAGCCCTACAGACCGTGGTCCAGTTGCGGCCACGTAGAAACGCAGGCATATCTACAGCTGTACCTGCAGTGCACCAAACTGGCCCTAACGTAGGTCACCGAGCACCTTGCACATGGCAGCCCATATTCGTAGGTCTCTCTCTCTCCGCCCCCACTCATGGCTTTACCATGCTCTCTGAATAACGTATTGTTCTTTTTCAGGCATTATTTCCAATGGGTCCTATTGCCGCCGGATGCTTATTCGCTCGAATCATGGCAGAATTGAATGAAGAGTCGAGGTCTTCAGCAATCTTACTGGTTTCAAATTAGTAGTATGGTATTGTTAGCCTCTCTATGCAATCTGAAATTAGGAGAATTTGGATCAGCACTTCTAATCACCCAAGGTAAAACATGAGTAGGTGAAGATATATTATTTTTATCCTCAGACATGAGATGTAAAGCGGATCATCTCTTTTCTAGCTATGAACTGATTTCGTTGTCCTGCTTTGTCATGCTTAAAGGTGCAATGCTGAGAGAACCAGAACACCCATGGAATTGAATCATAAGCTTATTTATTTATTTTTTGGGGGAGGGTCGGGGGGGTGTTAAAAAAAAAAGGAAAATAAAAATCAGCGATGGGAAAGGGGATGCCATCATCGTATATTTGGATCACCCATCGCACAGCTCTCAAACCACTCTAAACCATGGCTTGCGGTTTGCCGGCCAACCTGAAGGCTGGCCAGTTGGATTCACCATATATACCTGAGATGCCTGGAATCCAGGGGCATCACCACTCACCACTTGTAAATGAAAGCAACAGTTATATCATGTGGAGAGGAGTCTATTTGCCATTGGAGTCATCTCCATATATTTGTAAGCTAGTCAAAACATGAATCCAAGGCAAGAAAATGTTTTACCATTATTGTTGTGATACCAAATAGATTAAATCAAAACATGAATCCATCGGCTGTAGAATTCGAGTTGGTCAGCTGCACACCATAAAAGCAACAGTTAGCAATCCAGTCATCCATCGATTGATATTCGCTTGTATCATTCAGCATTACATCTTATTTATTGTTCACGTTCCATGATAACACGCAAAATTCAACTCCGCATTCTAAATCAAAAGGAATTTTAGAAGGTTTTCTGGTGGCGCTAAGCTCAGCAGTAGATATACCGTATACGCGAACAGGGACAAAGTTGCATCTCTCCATCAACATAATGCATGACGTTTAAAAATGACTCTGGAAACACATGCACCCCCACAAGGGGGGCGAACAAAAAAAAAAAAAAAAACAGAAACATGAGTGGAAGCTACAATTGAATAAAATAAACATCACTTTCCGTATATATTTGACCTCAGAAAGCTTGGTCAATATTGGTACAAAAGTATCACGCATTCACACTGAAGAATATGGTGACCGCTGCTGGTTTCAGAGAGCTGGTGAATGTTGTATATCACCTTTGAACAACCTTTGTAAAAGCCAGCTCTGCGGCAGAAGGTGTTGAGAGAAGTTCCTTTTCTTGATCTATGTCATCACTTTCTGCTGGATCATGGGATGCGATCGTCCAAAATGATCCAGGACCGTCTTCTGGTTATGAGTATAACAAAGAAAGGAGTTGAGATGGGAGAAAAAGAAACATCAGCCCAAATTTGTCTCCGTAACTTTTCCCTTTGGTTGAAAATATACTCATCAAATTCCTACGAAATGAATATGTGTGTGTGTGTGTGTGTGTGTGTGTGTGTGTGTGTGTTCGAGGGTGGAGTTCCTCAACTCACCCGACAAACTACGGTACTCATGTAGCTGTTTAACTGCTGGTTGTCGGAAGCTTTCAGGGAGTAGACAACTGCACATGACACCTGCAAAATAAATTAGGTTGTTGCATTCAAAACCCACACCAATTGATACTATTATATTCAAGGTACGCCGTCTTGATACTGAACCTCATACCAGTGCCACGCTATTATTATATCGGTACGGTATGGTGCGGAGCCAGTTTGGCATACCGAGTGTCAGTATACCCTCTATACCATATACCGATACCGAACCACTACGGTACGGTATGCCACGTACTTATTCATTATACTTTTCATATCTATAGAAATGTCAATTTCGTCACGATCTTCTTCATTATAATTATTCATGACACCTTTCATAGCACATCACTCCAATTATTCAAAATTATTTTGCTTACCGCACATAACTACATCCATCCAAATGTGTGAATCAACACAAAATCTAAATTGAGGGCTTTGTGACAGCATTTGCAGAACATATCCATGTACTTTCAATCACGAAAGCCAGTTGTATCTAATCTATCTTCCCCTGAATAATGCTTGCTTGATAGCTGGAGACTTGATAGTTGGATGCAAAAAAACACAAAAAGATGAAATGCAGCCGCTAAGAATGGAAATACAGAGAACATGAATGGGTCTGGGAGTATAGAGATGAAAACTTACACATTTATGGGTAAACATGTCCTTACCAAGATGTGCAAGCCGGTTAACCCATCCAGGAATTGGTCTTCCCGTCAATCTCAAGCAAATATCATCTGTAAAGTGATTGCAGTTTTTGGAGATGACTTGATAAGTATCACCATGGTAATCTTCAGCAATATCTTCCAGGAATGCCCGAAATTCCGGGAGACTCATGTTTACATGACCCAGTAGAATCGAGCATCTGTAGACAAAACCTGGGCAGCTCCTTGGTTCCACCTCAAACACTCCACTTGTTGGGTAATCATGGGCTCCAAACCCATACTCCAAACCATGTACTGTTAAAATCACATTTATGGATATTACAAACATATATAACTCTCATAAATAACATGAAACCACATGCATAATCACTACTATCACCATCAACTAAAATAACTTGTTTTTCAATGATATGACACAGAGCTCAAGGAGAGATGCTTTTATAAAATGTGAACTGTTGAAGTGCAGACTATTCACAAACTGCTGGAAGCTCCACCCAAGGAACTTAAATAGTTAAATGTTAGGTCACAATGGCCAAAAAACGCACGAAAAAGATCTGAGTCTTTCTTATGGTAATGACCGATAACAAGAGAAACCACTATAATCAAAATCCACGAGAATAAGTTCAGCCTGAGCATGCATCAATCGTGCAGCACTTGCAGCTGCCCACCAACAATCCTTACATCAAAATTGAAGCAAGCACTACACAGCTCTTTGTTTTAAACAAAGGAACTGCCAGGCTGCCAAGACTAACGTTTTCACTATAAACCCTGAAGTTGGGTCACTGAGGATCCCAAGTACTAGCCATCGAATATATATGTTCATGTCTTGTTAGTTCATATTGATCATATGGTCTAAAGTGATGCCTTGCATTTGCAGGTATGATGAAACTGGATCCAGAACTTCCTGTTTTCAACAATAACACAGAGGCTACTTGTCAACATTCAGAATCAAGTTGCATCTGTCAATACATAGCAATGCAAAGAATCTCTTGCTCATGTTAGTGTATCATGAACTGATCTTAGGTGCAAGGGCAGCCAGAGTATCTTTCCCTTTGGTCCCAGGATCACAGGGTTGTTTGAAAGTTTTCAGAATTAGTCAATCACAAATATATGTTATTCTTTTTCAATCTTGAACAAATAAAGAAAAATTCTGCATAGGACCCTTTTAGATATTTAATTCATCCATATAATGCAAGGATCGATCATCCACCCACTTTATCTCTTCTCTCCCACTTTGCGCTTCTTTTTTTCAACACACACACAAAAAAAAAAACCCATGATCAGCTACTAACCTAATTTCAACTCTCTAAAGATTGGCGTCGAAATTGCAGCTACGTGTAGACACAAGAGGAATCAAACCTGTGAGTCCAGTTGGCAGGTAGAGAGGTCCAGCTTATTGGCAATGGTAATCTATACAACCAAGGAGCAATCTCCCAAAATTCCACTAGACATGGAGAGACACTGAATGGAGGAGGAAGAATAATAACTTCTGGTATACAAAGCAGAGTTCAGTTCAAACTCATTATAGAGCATGGATCCCCACAAGAAGAATGACAAGGGCCAATGCATAATCACAAGAAGCGTCCACTTTCAAACGACCTATTCTAACTAATTTTGGAATTGGGGCAACTACAAGTAGTGTCAAGCCTGACAGCTTAAGCTTTTGCAATCAACTGGTTAGTCAGCACGTTTAATCCTGACCAAAGCTCCATCTTCCAACCTTGACACTCGAACTTTATCCAGATCTAACTCCACATCAGTATAATCCTTCTAGCACAATAATTTGAGGAAAACTCAGCCTGTGAATCATAAAACTAATTTATCCATATCACCCTTTTTATCAATATAACTACCAAAACACTAATCAGACTTTTTTTTTTCTGAGAAAAATTAAAAAGAAACATGGAATACAAAAAAAGGAATATCAAATTTTCATGTTCTCATGAACAGAAATTCCACGGAATTCACCAAAAAGTGCCAAAACCCATAATTGGAAGCAAAAATATCGACACATTTGCTATAAAGAGCCGAACTTTCGCACTAATTCGTTCAATTTATCTTCAAAACAGTATCTCTTACCTTCAATTCCCGAATGGAAGATTCCAATACCAAACCAAACCATGTAATTGTTCATCGGGGTGAGATCATAAACGTTCAAGACCACGGGACTCCCAACGCTACTCCCGTCCGAGGTAGAGGAGCTCGAAGAATGCGCGGCACCCATAAGCCCTTGAGAAAACTTGGGAGCCTCTCGATTGGAAGGCTAGGGTTTAGATCGCCGATAGCAGGAAGGAGCAGTAGGGGAGAACAGGAACCTCGAGAACATTGGCCGCCGGTGCACGATAAGGTGGGTAGGGGACCGAACCCCGACAGGGGCAAAGTCATCGTCTGACGTGTATAAATTTTTGAGGGAGATCCGACACGACCCATCCCTCGATCCGCAAAATATAGTAAACAACGGTCTGATTTGCATCCCACCTTCACATATGAGACTGCTGTCCCGTTATTATCCACTTGAAATTTAAAGAAGTTATAAAGCTTTCCATAAAAATGAAGTAAAGATTTGAAAAGCTCCTGCTCTTTTTTATCTTTTTTTCTAAGAAAAGATTCCCCTTTCCATCCTTATATTGTCTACATTTGGTTTGAGAATAAAAATTTGGATTAGCTGTTCTTCCTTTTCATTTGAATGAATCATTCCTTGATTAAAATATAATAACTAGTTTGGAAATGCAAAATTTGAAGGTTATATCATCTACAGACTTTTCATAAATATTCATTTTATTTTTTCAGAAATTGATTTAATTCGAGTATTCAAATGAATTTGGCAGCAAAAAGATAAACAAATGGGTTGAATAACTATTATTATTTGTTGAGTGTGCATCTCAACATTCACATCTGACAGGAGGTAAAATGGATCGTCTTACTCCGGCATAAAGTCATCCAATTCTAGCTTAGCCGACCTCAAGATGGAAGCCAAGTCGTCCTTGGCCCCGTGATGAAGACATGAGGAAGACCATAAGAAATACAGTAAGGAAAGCATAACGAGCCGAAGCTAGGAAGGCAAATCAAGTGGTGATTGGTCGTGTACAAGGTTTGGACAGGGGCTTGCATGGACCAATTGCAATTAGGTGTGAGCCTAAATTGAAAGAAGGCATGCAAGGCTTAATGAATCAACAAGATGGCATGGCACATGAGGAGGAGCATGGCATGTGGCTTCCTAAATCTTAGAGGGAGCAATCAGCTATTTGAATTTAAATTAAAAGGCATGCGGATGAGCCATTTGAATTTAAAGACATGTGCATGGGCTTGGAGGTTAACTTGGTCATCCCTTGAAAGAAAGAGGATCTTTAGGCTTTAGAGTTGTTTTGAATTCGAAATTTGAGTTTGAATTGTCTTTCGTTTGAAGAGATGGATGGGGGTCCTATAAATAAGCCTCTCGTGTAATTTGAAAGGATCTTTTGAATGGATGAAAAATTATGGGCATTAGCTCTAAACTGATCCATGGGAATAGGTGCTAGCTTGAGCTAGTCCTATCTCCAAATTCCACCGCCATCCTTTGATTTTTGGTGCTGCCCCGAGGTGGTCCATTAATCCCATCCATCCATCACGCCATCAAGCCCCAACCAGTCATCCTACTGTGGGTATTCGTCCAATACTTTGGTGAATCCTAGCCACCCAACACACCATCAACATATCACTCACCATCCATTGTTTGAGGGCTTCCATTATTGGTGCTTTCATTGAGAGTGCATCCAACCCAAGGAAGAGGAAGCCATTGACGTGAAGAAGAAGAAGATCATGGCCGAAAGACAACCAACTCATAGGGAGTGGATTGAAGCCTTGGAAGCAACCTTAGAGGCTCAAAATGCTGCTGCCAATGAGAGAAGAGGCCGTGTCGAAGAGGTGCTCCATCAGCTCATGGTGTCTATGAACAAACAGGAGGAAGAAGAGCCAAGGAGGACCAAAGCCCTAGAGGATCCAAGGGATCTAGGGGTAAGCGCCATGAAAGGTTAGAAAGTTTAAGTTCATCTAGTGAAGCTTCTTCAAGCCAAGCGGAGGAGTCATTCGAAGGGAGTGAAGAAGATGAAGAGGACCGAAGGAAGAGAAAAGGAGGATATGAGAGAAGACCGAGGGGAGGGGTAGCTATGCCTAAGATGGATTTTTCCAAGTTCAATGGGGATGATCCTAGCACATGGGTAAGCGGAGCAGAGCAATACTTCGAGCATCATCCCATGGAAGGTCAAGCAAAGGTATCCTATCCCGCCTACTTCAAGCTAACCAATGGTGGCAATGGATGAGGAAGACCTACAAAGCCCAAAGGAAGGAGTTGAGATGGAAGAGATTCGTCAAGGAGCTCTTGAAAAGGTTCGGATCCACTGATTATGTGGACTACCATGAAGCTCTTTTGAAGATCATGCAATTGGATTCCTTGAGGGACTACCAAAAGGAGTTTGAACATCTATCTACAAGGGTTCAAGGCTGGACTAAAAAGGCCCTCATTGGGTCCTTTGTGGGCGGATTGAAGGGAGAGTTGGCTGCTGAGGTCAAAATCTGAAAGCCGAAGACACTAATGCAAGTTTTGGAGATTGCAAGGATGAAGGATGATCAACTCCAGGACTTGAGGAAGAGCAGCCGGTTTGAGGTGAAGAAGACCACTCTTATGGCTGCACCATTTGGGGCCGATAGGGGATTCAACAAGGGTTTTACTCCGGGAGGTCCAAATGGGGTTCCACTTGGTGGAGGCAAGCCCCCTGTCAAGAGGATCAAGAAGCTATCTTGGGGAGAAATGTAACAAAGAAGGGAGAAGGGTCTTTGCTTTAATTGTGACGAGAGGTTCACACTGGGTCATAAATGTAAGGTGAAGCATGTCTACCTCATTGAGCTGGTTCTTGAGGGGGAGGAAACCTAAGAGGATAAGGGCCACGGTGAAGCTTGC
This sequence comes from Phoenix dactylifera, assembly GCF_009389715.1. Lineage (NCBI taxonomy): Eukaryota > Viridiplantae > Streptophyta > Magnoliopsida > Arecales > Arecaceae > Phoenix > Phoenix dactylifera. The sequence continues at coordinate 4,675,540 of NC_052395.1, read as the reverse complement.
GAGGAGGAGGAGCTTGATGAAGCTGAGTATGGGGAGCCACACATTTCCATCCATGTTTTGGCTGGGGTCGCGGGTCCTAGAACCATAAGGACTCAAGCACACATTGGCAAGCTTGAGGTAACCATTCTCATTGATAATGGCTCTTCTTTAAACTTCATAAACTCTAGAGTAGCTGAATGTTTGAAGTTATCCTTGACTGAAATTGAACCATCCGATTTTTTATGTCTCATAGCTTAGAAAAAGAGTTGGAGATCCAGGCAAGGTTGTCAATGATTGGCCAATGGTGGACAAGGAAGGAAGGGTTGATGTTCAGCCAAGGAAGGTATTGGAATACAAACAAGTGAGAAAGGAAGGCCAAATTCAAACCAAAGCCTTGGTGCAATGGAGAGGTCTTACAGCTGATGATGCTATATAGGAGAACATCCAAATTCTTAAAGAACCATTTTTCGAGTTGGACCTTGAGGACAAGGGTCGGTTATGAAGGGGGAAGGAATGATGAAGACATGTGGAAGGCCATAAGAAATGCAGCAAGGAAAGCAAAGCGAGCCGAAGCTAGGAAGGCAAAACAAGTGGTGATTGGTTGTGTACAAGGTTTGGAAAGGGGCTTGCATGGACCAATTGCAATTGGGTGTGAGTCTAAATTGAAAGAAGGCGTGCAAGGCTTGATGGACCAGCAAGGTGGCATGGCACATGAGGAGAAGCATGGCGTGGAGCATGGCATGTGGCTTCCTAAATCTTAGGGGGAGCAATCGGCTATTTGAATTTAAATTAAAAGGCATGCAAATGGGCTATTTGAATTTAAAGACATGTGCATGGGCTTGGAGGTTAACTTGGTCATCCCTTGAAAGAAGGAGGATCTTTAGGCTTTAGAGTTATTTTGAATTTGAAATTTGAGTTTGAATTGTCTTTCGTTTGAAGAGATGGCTGAGATCCTTACGGGATCCTATAAATAAGCCTCTCATGTAATTTGAAAGGATCTTTTGAATGAATGAAAAATTATGGACATTAGCTCTAAACCGATCCATGGAAATAGGTGCTAGCTTGAGCTAGTCCTATCTCCAAATCCTACCGCCATCCTTTGATTTTTGGTGCTACCCCAAGGTGGTCCATTAATCCTATCCATCCATTACGCCATCAAGCCCCAACCAGCCATCCTACCGTGGGCATTCATCCAACACTTTGGTGAATCCTAGCCACCCAACACACCATCAACACATCACCCACCATTCATCGTTTGAGGGCTTCCATCACCCTGCCAAGAGCCAGGCAGACCTCGGCTCCGCCAAAGGCCAAGCCGACCTTAAGGGAGAGGCTAGGCCGACCTCAGCCTGCTAAAGGCTGAGCCGACGTTAAGTGAGAGGCCAGGCTGACCTCAGCCCGCCAAAGGCCGAGCTGATCTCAAGTGAGAGGCTAGGCCGACCTCAACCTGCCAAAGGCCAAGCCGAGCTCGGCCCTGTCAACCTTGATCCTGTCGAAGATCCCACGAATCCCATGCCTAGGCCGCTGAGTGGCCAGATCGTGCCACGTGGCAGACCCAGAGGCTCCCTCGACAGATCCTCTTGGATTGCAGTGTTAAAGGCCGGTCATTATGATAGCGCCTCAGGGGGCAGGGCATTGATGACCTGTCCCTCGCATACCCCTTGGTAATGTCTCGGAGTGAGTGTGCACATGAGTTTATGCGGGCATACCCTAATCTCCCATATGTTAGATACTTCCATGAAGTATATATACTTGTTTCAGCGAATAAGATGGAAGAAATTGGAATGAAGGGAGCACTTCCCAAGGATGGATACAAAGCCTGCCAACTTGATAGCTGCTTCGTACCAAACTCAAATTTCAATAAGATAGTCTTGTTGGAAGGAGAGACTTACTGCTTGCTCCGAACAATCCAGACTAACGTCATCTAATCAAACTCATCCAGATTGTTCCAAATCATTTGAATGTTGGATTCGGCGACCTTCTGTTACGAAATCATGTCTATTACGTCCATCCGGCCCAGTTTAACCATATAGTTCTAGTGAACATAGCCCTACTATGGTAAGGGGTTGTTTTCTTATCTTCGTCCAACAACTCGGCCCATTCCTTCATATCTTCAATTGTTTTTGGGAAAGTCCGGTTCCCACGCCTATACGGATGAACAAGACAACAAGGGGGAGGCTTTTTTGTGCAGGTTCTTTGATGATTTCGTTTTGGATTGACTATTGTAGTTGGGCCAGTAGATCCAATCTCGAATCATCTTATTCCCAAAAGGCATCAGCATAGATGGATGTTTCTAAACTCATTTCTCTTCTAGACTCAAAAACTCTTTGTTCTTGGTCAGCGCTCATGTTTTCCTTGCGCGCTCCAGTGTTCAGTGCCCCCCTTCTTCTCACAGAAATTGGATATCAGAGTCATGCAGTCCCATTTTCAGTCCCATTTTCTGGCTGCAAAGCCCGGCCCGAGTAGTCAATGGTTGCTACCGCTCACTTCGCTTCTCTGTACCATTTATAGTCAAAATAGATGCTGGGCATATCTATTGACTCAATGAAGCTGACGTAATTCTATCCATCCAATGATGCATCTAAGGACTTCCTCGACCGTTTTCATTTAGATGACGTGGCAGACCCTCAGAATAAATTTGAAAAAATATCTTCCGAATTCTCCACCCACGGGATGGATCTCCATGCTATACGCCGCCTCCAATTAATGGTCAGCTGATCACGAATCGACTCGAAATTTTAGGTAACGGCTGAGATCCTCATCCTATAAAAAAGAAGGTAGGAAAAGGCCTTCAGTAAGCCATTATAAGCTATTTTAAGCTACAAGAGGCCAGCCAAGGCACTCGGATACTTCTCCAAAAGTCTGGCTAACTTAGCTATCGGAGGGCCTTTGCTGGAATCCCTGGCCAAGGCTTTGTGCAGGTGCCCCGGAGCGTAAGAGGTGGCCCTCTTTCCTCGTCCCAGCCGGTGTCTCCTCGACTTCTTCCGATGTTGTCACCCTTAGGCCAGATTTCAGCCACAACAATATCCATCCTTGAATCACCTCATGGCTAATGCTTAAGAAAAAACCATATTCTTTTTTTATTATTATTATGCACATTCAGCATAAGTAGCTGATCTTGTTTATAAATAAAATCTATTCTGGACTACCTTAGTAAAATCTGTTGGAATTTTGAATGAGTTTAAAAGTTTTACAGAGGTGTTGATAAAAAAGATTTGTAACCCCCAAAATTTTAAAAGAATTGTTGTAACCTCTAGGTATTTCAAATTCCATTTGGAAGTTTCAAAACTTTTTATTATCTCTCATTATGGCCTTAATGAAGCCATAAGTATTCAACCGTTATAGTTGGATTACAAAAGGCCAATATATATGAGCCATTTCTTGCACCTAAAAACAACACACAAAGTCTTTTTCTTGCTTTCATAGTCTCTCCCTACCACCATTCTCTCTTATATAATTACATATATTATTTTATATTTTGGGCAACCGATATAGATTAGGTAATCTGCCTACTACAGACGCGCACTGTAGATTAAGTCTGCTGTGAGCTGTTGGGTTGTATCTTGGAGCCATCGCTGGCCGCCAATACCTACATGTGGGGAGACAACAACAGCTTTAGGACAGTGCGTCTCGTGCCTCTCACACCTCACAGGCCAGATATTTCTTTGCTTCTATTTTATTACAATTATTATTTTTTTATATAATTTAAATATTTTATTAAGTATCTTGCTAGATCAACAAAATCTACAATACAACCATGATTCTTGATGGACGTTGTTGCTGGAAATTGGACCCGAGGGTGACTGTGGACCGAGAAGGAGGAGCTCCGACTGTGATGCGGTGGCATGCGACTGTCTTCAGCCCTGCAAAAAGCCTTGGGTCGGGGTGTCCGGCGAAGGCCCTTTGATGCTTAAGTTAGAGAGGGATTTGAAGAAATTTTAATGGAGATAATGGAGAGATGTTTTTCGGCCCCTAAGGAGAGAAGGATCCCCCCTCGAGCTTCCCCCCTCTTCTTATAGGAGGAGGTGTAGCGGTTACCTGCAATCAGGTGTGATTATGCGAATCAATAAGTTACCGTAAACGGCCCAAGATTTTGGGCTAGCTGGCGATTGGTTGAGATTGTGTGAATTCAAATGTTGACAGCTGTTGCGGCAAAGATTGCGGTATTTGATCCTAGATACGGAGGACTTGATTTTCGGCGTAGTGGGGTCGGTTTCTCCCTTTGATTGGGTTTTTCTTGGCCTTGAGGTCAATCGAGCTTGACTCAGCCGAGACCATGCCTGCCGAAGTCATGCCTTCCGAGCGCAGGCCTACCGAGGTCATGACTGCTGAGGTCGGACGCGCTGAGGCCGAGCGCACTGAGGTCGTGACTGCCGAGAGCATGCTTGTCGTCGTCACGCTCACCACCGGATTTCGGTGCTTTGACCATATGCTCCGGGTGATCTACTTTTCCTCCAACACTACCCTCTAACTTCCGAGTTCGAGCCGTCTCTGAGCTTGGGCAAAGGAAGTAGCCATTTCCGTTATTCTGATGAGATTAGGCGGCTTTAAATTATTTTGTCGTTTCGAAAAGGAGGGGAAAAGGCACTTTTTGGGGCATTTTTAATGAGAGCACGAGGCGACAACTTTTTGCTTTTCAAGACGACTTTGAGCTGCGGGTTCATGATAAGACTCCAGTATTCTAAGAGACGGCCGCTTCGATTCTGCTGTCAAAGCGATGATCCAAGTTGATACGCTGGTTCGGTTTCTAAGGTCGGCACGTGGCGTGATCTGGGCAAGAGGCGCAGCCTGCTCTCATCGATCCGGTCCATTGGAGGAGTCTATATAAGGTTCAAGCCGGCCCTAAGAACCTTCATTTGGCCGCCGTAGCCTTTGTCTTCTTCTTCTTTCATTTTTTCCTCTCAACGATTGTTATTTGGTCTTCCTTGGAGGTGCTTTGGGGTATTTTTTGGCGATTTCTCTTGGTTCTTTATTTCTGACCGTCAGCTTTTTTAGCGAGGACCACGGTAGGTCTTCTTCTCACGTTCGCTCGAAGGCCTACTTTTCTTTCTTTTTTGCTTCTCCATTCTTCTTCTTCTTTTCTTCTTTTTAGTACTGTGAGCGAAACAATGTCGGGCGACGCTTCTCCCTCTGCTGGGCCTTCTTCTTCTCACGGGATGGAGCTCGGGCCAGAGGTGAGCCATGGTACAAACAGGGTCGGGTCAAACCTGACCAAAGAAGAATTGGATGCGATTCGAACCAATTCTTCTTCCCACGCGAGTTCGCTTTTGAGTTTGTGGGGCCGTGGGATTGAGTTATGAGGCCCCCTCTAGGTCGGGTTGGAGTGTATGTGGAGACACTTCGGGCCGGCCTGAGATGCCCCCTGCACGAGTTCATGAATAAGTTCCTGAAGAGGTATCGCCTCGTCCCAGCACAGCTCGCTCCGAACTCATGGAGGATAATCATTGGCTTCCTGTCTCTTTACCTCGCTCACGGGATACCGACCTCGGTAAATGTCTTCCGCGGGTGTTACATGTTGAAATCTAACCCTGCGAATGAAGGATGGTTGTACTTTGCCCTTCAGGAAGCTAGGCCGCTGTTTCGAGGTGCTCCTACCTCCATCCGTGGATGGAAGGAGAAATTCTTCTTTCTCTCCTCCGAGCGTTCGTGGGGGTTCAACCTGTCGTGGGGCCTGCCGATACTTAAGGCCAACAATAAGACCACTGAACTAACCGTGAGTGAGCAGAGGATCCTTGCAGCTCTTCGCGGTCTCAAGGAAGATATTCTTCTGAGTGACCTCCTGAGCAAGGAGGCCTTGATAAACATTGGCCTGAGCTCGGCACACCCTAGGGGTAAGGGCGGTTGCACTGCTCCTCCCTTCATTCTGTTGTTCTTCATTTCATTTTTTCTGTTTTTCTTCCTCCCTTTCTTTTTAGGGTTGGTCTGACACTTGAGATGGTGTCCAGCAATGAGGCCCTCCTCGCCATGTACAACAAGAGAGTTGCCGAGGGTGGCGGAGGTCGTCCTTTATCTAGGAAGAGGCCTAGGCCGACCTCGACTTCTTCCTCTATCGAGGTCGAAGACCTTGAGGCAGAAACTCCTCAGCTTATTCGGAAGAATAGTAAGAAGAGGATTGGAGAGCCTAGATCAGAAGAGGCTCCCCCCGCTAAGCGCGCAGCTTCCGCCGAGGCTGTAGAAGGATCAGCGGCCGGTGCCCGCCCGACCTTGGGCCCTTCAAAAGCCCGCAAGGTCATCCATCTGCGGTGCGTGGGACCCAAGCTGGGCAGCAGTCTCGGGGTCCCAAGTTCTTTGCACGCTCCGCCGCCATGCTCTGCAAGGCCCGATCTCCCAAGCTCTTTAGGGATTAATGACCGCCCTGAGAGGAGGCTTTATTGCCCTGAGTGGCTGGTTTTCGAGGACAACTCGGCTCTCCGCAATAGCGAAGTCGCTCGCAAGGTCGTCTGTGGTGCGTTGCTTCCAGCCAACCGAGCCGAGCTCGAAGCCGGCGAGATCGGCGATTTTGTCGAGCAAGCCTACTGCTCCGCCGTCCGAGTAAGCCTTTCTCATGCTTTCATTTTCATGTTCTTTTAAGTTTTTGACTTCTGCTAACCATCGCTTTCCTTCATTGCAGCACCTCCACGAGATCGATATATTAACCTCTGCATCGGCTAACTATCAGGATCTGGCTTGGAAGAGTCAAAGGGAGCAGGAGCTCGCCGAAGCCGAGGCCAAGCGGGGGGAGGCCACCACGAGGATGGAGGCTACCGAGGCCGAGCTTAGATCCAAGGCCGAGCGCCTTGATTAGGAAGAGGCCTCGCATGCTCTGACCAGGTCGGAGCTCCATGCCTCTGAAGCATGCTTGGCTGACGCCCGTTTTGAGCTCACAGGCCAAAAGTACGAGGCGGGGGTCCTCTGGTTAAAAATCGAGCAACTTGAAGCTCGAGAGAAGAAGGCGCTGGAGCATGCTCGGAATGCGGTGCAGATCTTCCGCGAGTCAGCCGAGTACCGAAAAGAGCTGGAGGAGGAGGCAGTCGATGGCCTCATCCGCGGCTTCGAGGATTTTTAGGCCCAGGTGCGGAGGATTTGTCCCAAGCTCGATTTCAGCAACCTTCAACCTCGGTTTGGGGACACTGAAGACGAGGATGTTCCAGACAGTCCTGCTCCTGTGCCCGTCGAGCCTGAGTTCGAGGCGCCTCCCGAGGTAGCCTGTGAAACTTCACCCGAGGCTGCTATAGTGAATGCTCTCGAGGCTGCTCTAGCAGAGGATCCTGGGGTTGCTCTTGTAGGGGATCCTGAGGCAGTTCTTGTAGAAGAACCCGAGGTTGGCGTCGAGATCATCGCCACCCCAGAGACATCTTAGGACTTAACTTTTCCTTCTTTTCTTTTTTTAAACAATGTCGGCCACTGAAACCATTGTGCGGCCAAGTGGGTCGGCCTCAGGGCCAATATTTTGTACTTAGCCTTACGGCTTTTTATCAATAAAATAAATGCTTTCTTCAATTTTGTTGTGTCTTTGGACTTGTTTCTGCTTGTGCTTTCAATGAACCTTTGTCTTTGACTGTTTTAGTAGAACTTCGCGTATCATTAGCTTTCGAATGTGATTCTGGTGTTTTTTGAAGAACTTCACTAAGTCTTCGGGCTCGGATGTTTGAAGAATTTCACCAAATCTTCGAGCTCGGATTTAGTTGTTGGAACTTGAGTTTTTATAGGTTTGGGTGTCCTTCGATCCATAGCATCTGCCTTAGGTGTCTCGGACTATAGCTCCAATTTCCATTCAGTAGTACCTAAGGCTGAGGGAGCTTTGGCTTGTGATCGACACAGTGGGGCATCCCGAGCTCGGTCGGGACGTCATTAAATAGGACCCGAGTTCTAGGAAGACTGAGCTCGCGATCGACGCAACGGGGCGTCCCGAGCTCGGTCGGGATGTTATTAGGTTGTACCCGAGGTCGTGGGAGACTGAGCTCGCGGTTGACACAGCTGATCATCTCGAGCTTGGTCGGAGCATCCCGATCTTGGTGGGGGCATCATTAGGTTGTACCCGAGGTCGAGGGAGACTTGGCTCGTGGTCAACATAGCGGGTCATCTCGTGCTTGGTCGGGGCATCATTAGGTTGTACCCGAGGTCGAGGAAGACTTGGCTCGCAGTCGATACAGCGGGTTATTCCGAGCTTGGTCGAGGCATCATTAGGTTGTACCCAAGGTCGAGGAAGACTTGGCTCGCAGTCGACACAGTGGGTCATCCCGAGCTTGGTCGGAGCGTCGTCAGATTTTTCCTAAGGACTCGAGACATTTTAGAGACATCCTGAGGTTCACAAGCAGATCATCATTAGAGAAAGTTTTGAATGGTTAGTAAAAATTATCGAGGAGTATTCTATTGATTGGATCTTCAAGTATTTTGGGACTATTGGTAATACATTCTGAGGTTCTCGGAGTTCTAACTTCGAAAAATAGGAGTTTCATCGAGGGACTCCAGCTTGTATGCTCTAAGGCATCGGATCCGAGCGATTCGATATGGTCCTTCCCAATTCGAGGTGAGCTTCCCCTGTTCCGTAAGCCGAGAGGCTTCAGTTTTCCTCAGGATGAGGTCACCCACTTGGAAGATCTTGATCTTGACTTTAGAGTTATAATATCGCGCTGCTTTCTGTTGATATCTTGTTATGCGGATTCGAGCAGCTTTCCTTGTTTCTTCAAGGAGATCTAAGTTGCCTCTGAGCTGTGATGAGTTGGAGGCTGCGTCATAGCTCTCTACCCTTGGCGATGGAAGCCCGATTTCTAGGGGAATGACCACTTTCGTTCCATGGGCTAGGTTGAAGGAGGTTTCTCTAGTCGGGATTCGGAATGTAGTCTTGTAGGCCCAGAGGACATTGTAGAGGTCTTCGATCCATAAGCCTTTGGATCGATCAAGCCTGGCCTTAAGTCATTGAAGGATAGTCCGATTTGTCACCTCCATTTCTCCATTGGTTTGGGGATGAGCGACTGAGGTGAAATAATGGTCTATGCCGAGCTCGGAGCAGAATTTTCTGAAGCAAGCATTGTCAAATTGATGGCCGTTGTCGGATATGAGGACACGGAGGAGCCCAAACCTGCAGATTATCGATTTTCAGATGAAATCTCGCATCTTTGGCTCGGTGATTTGGGCCACTAGTTCAGCTTCGACTCACTTGGTGAAGTAATCGATGGAGACGATGAGAATTTTTCTTTGTCCGGTGGCCTGAGGGAATGGTTCCAATATGTCGATTCTCCATTAGGCAAACGACCAAGGGGCGCTGATTGAAGTCAGTGGAACTGAAGGTCGGCGCTGAATATTAGCATTCCGCTGGCATCTGTCATATTTTTGGATGAAGTCTGCGGTATCTTTCTGAAGTGTAGGCCAATAATATCCTTGGCGTAGAATCTATAGGCCAAGGCTCGGCCTCCAAGGTGGTTCCCACAGATTCTCTCATGAACTTATCGCATGGCATAGTCTGTCTCCGCGGGGTGGAGATGTGAAAGACCTGCGATAGAGCTTGCCTTCATACAAGAGGTATCGGTAAGTCGGCATTTGATCCGGTGGGCCTTGAGCTCATCATTGGGGAGAATCTCATTCTGTAGGAAGTCGACAAATGCAGAGGACTGGTTCAGGCTCCTCGATGCTTGGTGTTTTAAGGTACTCGAGCATTGTGGTCTTTGGGAGTTCGCTCATTTGGAAAGTTGCCAGCTTTGACAATTGGTCAGCCCTCGCATTCTCTGCTCTGGGGATGTGCTAGATGTCAAAGATGCTTAATGTGGAGGTGATATCTCGCAATTTTTGGAGATATTTTTACATTGACGGCTTCCTTGCTTCAAAATCTCCCAAGACCTGACTCACGACCAGTTGGAAATCACTGAAGACCTTTAGACTTCTGACCTCGAGCTCTTTTGCCAATTTTAGTCCGGCAATGAGCGCCTCGTATTTGGCTTTGTTGTTTGAGGCAGAAACTCGAAGCGTAGAGCTTGTTCTGCGACCACCACATCCGAGCTGGCGAGAATGAGGCATGCACAGCTACCCTCTGAGGTTGAGGAGCCATCCACATGTAGAATCCATGGTTGTTCCAGGGTATTTTGGATGTGAGCTCGGCCTCGAGGTCGTCTGGCAAGGTGCACTCCACTACAAAGTCAGCAAGCACTTGTGCCTTGATTGCCGACCTTGAGTGATACTTCTAGTCAAATTCTCCAAGCTCGACCGTCCACCTTGCGAACCTTTCCGTGCGATCCGACTGTTGCAGAACTTGCTTTACGGGTTGGTCAGTTAATATGGCCACCGCATAAGCTTGAAAGTACGATCGGAGCTTTCGGGCTGAGATGAGCAATGCATAGATTATCTTCTCTAGCTTGGAGTACCGGATTTCTACGTCCTGCAAAATTTGACTGGTATAGTATATGGGTTTTTGAGATTTGTCTTTCTCTCGAACTAGGATCGAGCTCATTGCTACCGGGAATACATCCAGGTACAGATAAAGAAGTTCACCCTGCTGAGGTTTTGTGAGCAATGGAGGGGAGCAAGATGGCGTCCGATCTCTTCAAAAGCTTGTTGGCACTCTTCGGTCCATACGAAGTTCTTCGGTTGCTTAAAGATCTTGAAGAACGGGAGGTATCGTTCCGCTGACCTTGAGACAAAGCTTCCTAGGGCCGCAACTCGTCCGGTGAGCTGTTGTACTTTCTCGACCGTCCTCGGTGGCGTCATCTCCTGTAGTGCTCGGATCTTTTCAGGATTCGCTTCGATTCCGCGTTGGATCACCACGAAACCGAGGAACTTGCCTGAGGTAACTTCGAAGACACACTTTGTGGGGTTGAGCTTCATCTGGTACCTTCTTAGATCAGTAGAGAATGCCTCATTGAGGTCGGCTATGTGGTGCTCGACCGTCTGGCTTTTCACCAATATGTCGTCTACGTAGACCTCCATGTTTTGACCTATCTGGTCCTTGAAAATTTTGCTGACCAACCTCTGATAGGTAGCCCCGGCATTTTTCAACCCGAATGACATTATCTTGTAACAGTAGAGAGACTTGTCAGTGATGAAAGCCGTATTCTCTTCATCCTCGGGCGCCATCCGGATTTGATTGTATTCCGAGAAGGCATCCATGAAGGTCAGCAGCTGGTGTCCTGAGATGGAATCGACGAGCTAATCGATCCTAAGGAGGGAAAAGCTATCTTTCGCGCAAGCTTTATTTAAGTCGGTGTAGTCTACGCACATGCGCCATTTTTCATTAGCTTTTTTTACGAGGACCACGTTGGCGAGCTAGTCTGGGTAGAAGACTTTTTGGACGAAGCCGGCTTCGAGGAGTTTATTGACCTCCTCAGCCACTGCTTGCTGTCGTTCCGACGCGAAGCTCCATTTTTTCTGCCTCACGGGCTTGTAGGTTGGCTTCACCTGGAGTCGATGAACCATAACCTCGGGATCTATCCCTGGCATATTGGTAGGCGACCAGGCGAATACATCCATGTTGGATTGGAGAAACTTGATCAAGCGATCCTGCTCATGAGGGCTCAGGCCAGAGCCGATCTATACGGTCTGCTCCGGATGACATTTTCTCAAGGGGATTTGAAGAAGAAGCTCGCCAGGCTCTGCCCGTTGCTTCTTAGGCTCGTCTCGTACCTTTAGGATCTCGATGGGCAGTGCATGGGCCGAGACTTGGGCTGATGCTTCAGCCGGTTGTCCTGCTTGACTCGGAATTTCAATTGGTTGCTTTGCTTTAAGAGTCGCCATGTAGCACTATTTGGCTGTTGCTTGGTCCTCTTGAACTTCACCAACTTTCTGTTTGGTGGGGAATCGCACGAGCAGATGATAAGTTGAGACCACAGCTCGGAGGGTATTGAGTCCTAGTCGGCCGAGGATATCGTTGTAGAACGAAGCCACATGGACCACTAGGAAGTCCGTCCTCACAGTACTTCCTATGGGGGCGAGCCCGGCTGTGACAGGTAAGTTAATTATGCCTTCGATCGGGACTGAATCCCTAGTGAATCCGACCAGCGGAGTATTCATTCTTCGGAGCTGGCCCTCCGTTATTCCCATTTTTGGAAAGCATAATAAAATAACACATTTGCTGAGCTTCCATTATCAACTAAAATGCATTTTACATCAAATTTATTTACAACCATAGAGATGACCATAGTGTCATCATGGGGAGTCTCAACCCCATTCAAGTCTTCATCCGAGAACGAGATGGCCTCTGTCGTGCATTGATGCTCTTGGGGGGCTTCTTTCCTAGCTGGTTCTTCAGCCGAGCTCCCTTTGGCAGAGCCTCCTCCTATGGTGTTGATGGTCCCGGCAATGGATCTATTATCGTTTTGACCTTCAGGTGGCGCGGTGTTCTCTGCTGGTGCTCCTTCGTCACGTTGGTTCTGTACGAACTGATTGAGTATCCCATGATGGATGAGCGCTTCAATCTCGTCTTAGAGTCGGAAGCACTCCTCCGTATCATGACCGTGATTTTGGTGGAAGCGACAGTACTTTCTAGAGCGTTGCCGAGCTTCCGACTCTCGCATTGGTGGTGGGGCTCGGAGATAGCCTCAGCCTTTTATCTCCATGAAAATCTTGGACCGAGTAGCAGTGAGAGAAGTATAGTTTCCGTACCTTCCTGGTGGTGTTCTTTGCCGGGGCGGTGATCTCGGTTGGGGCCGAGGCCTCGGGCGAGGCGGACTCCTTAATCAAGGCAAGTTCTTCTCGCGGCGAGGTGATCGGCTCCTCGGGCGGCCGCATTCCTCATGACGCCTCTTTTGCCCCTTTGAGGGTCGTTCAGCGGCGTCTCGTCGAGAAGCCATGGCCTCTCTTTGCGTACTTTCGAGCTCGGGCCAGCATCTCCGTGAAGTTAGCAGGAAAATTCTTCTCAATGGAGAAGAGAAACTTGTAAGAACGAGCTTCCGTCTTCAATGCCGACATGGCGATAGATTGATTGAGCTCGCGGACCTCCCAAGTAGTGGCAGTGAAGCGGTCGATGTAGTCTTTCAGGGATTCTCCTTCCTTCTGTTTGATGTCAAGAAGGGAATCCGATGTTCGTCGCTAGCGCCGGCTGGCGGTAAAATTGGCCGCAAACTGCCTGCAGAGCTAGTCAAAGGAGAGAACGGTGTTTGGCTTTAGCTTCGAGAACCAAAATCGGGCCGTTCCTCGGAGGGTTGCGAGGAAAGCCTTGCGCAGCAGAACCTCCGAGGATCTTTACAGTGCCATGATAGCTCTGTAACTCTCCAGGGGATTGGTGGTCCCATTGTAGGGTTCTATCTGGGGCATCTTAAATCTTGGTGGGATCGGCTCGTCCTCGATTAGGCGGAAGAAAGGCGACTTGGTAGTGAAATTGGGGTCGCCCTTGTGCCTGATTCTTTGATCCCGAAGCGCCTCCATTTGCCGCTCGAGTTCTTCGACCTTCTTGTTGAGTTCTCCACCTTGGAAAGTCGCCATGGTGGTCCATTCCGGTACCGACTGACCCGGGGTCGATCCAGCTTTCGAAGGCTGCGGCCTTCTATCTTGGTGGCTCCTTAGCAGCTCTCTTCGGGGAGAAGCTCGGGTAGAACCATGGTGACGGCGCCGTTCTCCATTATTGATCCTTGAAGAGCCATGGGGATCCCGACCTTAAGACACATGCCCATCTGGAAGAAGTGCTGATCGAACGTGAACCCGTGGAGGCAGCACAGGAGGGGCCTCCACTTGTTGCAGGCCTTGGAATGCCGTTGCTAGTGCCTGGACTTGCTGCAGAAGCATGTTAAATTGCTCAGGTTGGATCTGCGGAACTTGATTTGCCGGAGGCCTTGGTGGTGGGTTCTGGACTGAGCGGTCAGGACTTGGTGCATGATCTCGGGAGGCATTAGAGGCTCCTCTGCTCCTTAGCCTCATGATCATGACGTTATTATCCTTACTCTTTCCTCCCCACCCCCATCCCCGGTGCCTAGCTTCAGCACCCCCCGGCGCCTTACTCTTCCCTCCCCTCCCGTCCCCTCCCCCATGCCCGGATTCAGCACCCCCTCCGGTGCCTTACTCTTCCCTCCCCTCCCCTCAGCACCCCCCCGGTGCCCGGCTTCCCCACCCCCCCCGCCCCCCGCCCCCTGCATATCGGGATCTCAAGAAGAAAAAGAAGACAGGAGCTCCACATAGTTGTGCTTTGCTTCAGAATCTCTTGGGCCCAGGAGAGAGAGAGAGAGAGAGAGAGAGAGAGAGAGAGAGAGAGAGAGAGGACTGTTGGTTCACAGAATCCAAAGGAACCTCGGCCCGTCAGGATTCTCTCTCGATCTATTACCCTGTTGATACCTCTGGTGTCTCGGTAGCTGGTTTTTTTTCTTCTGTTTTTTGGGTTTTTTTGCATGAATACCTTTTTTTTACTTTTGAAGGGAGAAAGTGAGGGAACACTCAACTAAATATGGGTAATGTGCCAGTTTTCTACAATGGAATTGGATTTTGGAAGAAGGACTGGCTTGTAGACGGACTCAATTAGTAGGTCACGGGTCGCCTATTCTGATTGGCGGTCAATTGCAAGTCTTTCAAGTCATGGGTCCCCCAGCACCTCACAATTATGATATGACTAATTAGATTTGCCTAAATTTTTATCCAAAATTATGGTAAAGTTTCTATTTACTTACATATCCTTATAAAAATTTCTATTTGCACGCTTACCATTAAGGATATTTTAGTCATTTTAATTTAAAATCGTTAATTTTTTAACGGCGTTAGATGACATGCTTACATATGCAAAAATAAGAATAAAAAAAAAGGGTAGAATAGCAAAATAAATATTTTACAAGGGTATACATGCAAATATCAATTTTGGAAGGGTATTCACCTAAAATATTATATTTAGAAGAGTATCTATGCAAAAAAGAAGAAGATAGATATGAGAATTACCTGAGTTTTAACTGGATAGGTGTGATTGCGATGCAAAACAATCCAATTTCAACTCATCCAATCACAAAATAATATTTTCTGTTGATAATATTTAAAGTAAGCTGTCACATAGATATGAATATTTACCTATATTTTTACACATCCAGAAAACAAGGTGCTATATATCGTTGGCAGCAGGAACAAATGTGCCTCAAGTCAACTTTCCACTGTTTTGGGCAAGCATGCCCCCAACTTGTTCATTCAGGCTTATCACCCATTCAGGTTGGGTCAGATCTGTCAAGCTCAAAGGTAGCCAATCGAACGGCCATCTGCTTCAGCTCAAACAAAACATGGACCCAGTCCAATTTGGCTGGCCCTCGCCCAATTCCTGTCGCTATCTATGCTACTTCTAAACTAGAAGGCAAAAGAAAACCCGCGAGCCGGTTAACTATGGGCGCGGCCATCATGTTGAACTGAGTGCTCCCCTTGTTCTAGAAAGCACGAACCCTGCTTCCCAGCGCGGCCAGGTGTCCTGCTCTTTTACCGTCTCGATGCCCTTGGGGTCCTTTTGGTTTCTTAATAACGACACTGCCCCTCCATGGGAACTCGGAAGAGTTGAGAACTTTTATGAGCGTTCCTAACGGAGAGTGGAGAGGCACTACGCGCGCGCTCGCCCACCAAAGAAATTGTCGGCCCGCACCGCCCTCCTCCTTCGACTAATATCAGGAGCCTCCATTCTCAAGCTTTCTTAATATTAATTTTGATAAGTCAGTACTAAATGAAAAGATAGAGAAGGGGTGCAGGCTTCGTGATTAGGAACTCGCGCTCGATGATGGTGGCAGTTGGCAATTATCAGTTGTCGGATACCATGGTTTCTAAAGCTGAGCTGGGTGCGGCTTGAGCGGGCATTCGCTATACTTATCATGTTTTGCAGGCTAGCTCCATCATTTTGGAGAGTGACTCAGTCACAGTAATAGATTGGATCTAGGAGGTCCGAGTGGTCGGAGTGGGGACTACCTCCTACTTCGGGATATTTGGTCAATGAGCAGGAATTGGACGGCCTTTCGGTCGAAGCATGTCTTCCGAAAGGTCAATAGGGCTGCGGACTGAGTGGCCACTTATGCGGCCAATCACTTTGGTGGCAACTTGTGGACCCGTGAGAGAATTTACCTACGGCATTCCGTGATATTTTGTTTTTTGATTTTATTGGATGTGTTCGGACTTGGATAGTTTGACCTGCCCGGCATTAGGAAAAAAAAATCCATTAAAATGTCTCGCCGTAACATCCATTAATTACTATTAATATCAGAATAATAGCAATAACGAAAAGTTGCAGTGCTATCCAATAAAATCATCATTCATATAATAAAATACTTTCTTTCAAATTCTCATCCCACTGTTCTAGAAAGTAACTAAAGCTAATTCAGTCATATTTCATATTTTAATTGAACATTTTTTATTTATGATTAAAAAAAAAATCTTTTACATTGATTAACAGTCCATATTTAGATAAAATTTCTATATTCTTTCTCTCTTAAATTTTGGCAAAGATCTAAAATACAATCTCATCATAAAGATCTAATAAAAAAAATTAAATAATAGCATAGTAGAAAATCTTCACAATAAGAGATACTTAGGTACTATCAAGCATCACTACATTAACCTCATTCTACAACAAAATGAAATGGTCCTCTAATTTGTAAGATATTAATTATCTATTATTCTAAATTCTTAATACACATACGCCTATGATAAGATTCAATGTATATTTAGTTGACGATATTCAGGAGAGAATTATGGCATGCCTTCGTGCTAATTTGGTCTCGCATAATTCATCAATCTTCCTCACCATTGCATCAACATTTTTTTTAAAAAAAAAAACCAACCTTCTATCTTGATGATAGGCAGGCATAGCATTTTTCATAATCACCAAGCCTGCTAATTTTCCAACTCAGATTTATACATAGATAACCATAAATTCATTTTTTGAGAAAATAAATTTCATAATTCGTATCATAAAAATGTGTGCCCTGCTGGCATTTCCAGACGTTACGAAAGAGTGCCGGTATCGTAAATCTCCTAAAACCCAAGTCCATTTAATCCATCTCCATCAGTCCTTTCAAAACCACCCTCCCTCTCTCTCTCTCTCCTCTCACTCCTGTTTTCTCCTTCCCCTTCCAATCATTTACTGCGGCACGTCCGAAACCGGAGCACAGGAATTCGCAGTCCGCCACCCGTTTCTTTTCTACGTAGGAATTCCTCCTCTCGTCCTTTTTATAATCCCCCCGATTCCGTCTTCGCTGCTCTTAAACCCCCCAAAGCCATCTTATCTTGGTACCCAAAGAAGGCCTCTTAGCATCTTCCACTCGGCACCGCCTTTATCTGATGGAATCGTCTCCCTCTTTTGCCTCACTCGCTCACGAGGCGCTCGTCGATTCGGATTTCGATTCGCCGAATAGTAGGCGGCTCTTCGATTTCCAGAATTCTCTCACCTGCATTAAGGTCACGCCGCCATTCCGAGACTATCCCAAGCTCAGATCTCCCAGTAGGATGGGGCTCGAGGGGAAACCTAATCTCAAGATCGTCGAAGGCGAGGGCGGTTATATTCTGGAAGATGTTCCCCACTTTACCGATTATCTCCCCGATCTGCCGGTGAGTGTCGTGTCCTTTAGATTTCTGTCTGATAATCTTGCTTCTGAGCTGAGATCTGAAGTTGGTGTTTTGTATCTTGGTTGATTGCTCGAGGTCTCTTTGGTTTCTTTGTTTTTGTCGATGTCAGGTTAGGGTTTTGTTGTGGCAACTTACTTTTGACGGGCATATGGATATATGCTTTTTGAGCTAGAAAAGATGGGGTATTTGTTAGGTTTGGCAGTAAATTGGTTATAAAAATGGGAAATGGTCCTCTAGGAGTCGATCTTGATTTGTTATAAGTTAGTTTGATTGATTAATTCTGTCATGATGAAGACCACAAGTTCTCAGGCGGAAGAGGTGTACAGAGCTTGTAATTTTGCTACCAAGTATTGTGATAGAATACCGTGCAGAGCAGCTATTGTTCTCAAAGATAACTCTTCGATTTTTTTTTTTTTTAACCTAATGGTATAGATAATTCTTTTCCATATGACGCCTTAGAATCTAATCCATCAGGTTAGCTCTTCCCATATGGCAGCTTCTGAGTTAGTTCCCGCTTGGTGCAGGTAGTCATTTTACAGGCAAGATGCTGAATTTTATGTCATATGAGGTGTTACTTTACGACCGAATAACCAAAGACAGATTGCTAAATCTACATGACCTTCACAATCTTACAAGCGATGAAAGTCATAAAGAAGGCCGGAACTGGATGTTGGCATCTCAAGTGACCTATCATGGGTATCAGAGGATATGCAAGTAATATGTATTGGATCTTTGAGTGAGGTCCATGCTAAGGCACTGTGTATAAACATGTCACATGATCTGTCCGCCAGGTACCCAGGACAAGGGGGTGTATGTTGCTTGCAAGTACTGTGAAGGTTTTTGACAACCTAAATACAGTTTAAACACATTGAATACAAATTGTGGAAAATAGGAGAGGAGAAAGGTATGAATTTGGGCATTTACTCACGTTAATCCTTTTAGATTTAGAGGAAAAAGGAGAGCTGTTGCAATTGCCCTTCCATGTAATAAACCAGAATGTCCATCTATAGTAATGAAATGCACCTGTCATGATTAATTACATCAGAAGATGCAAAATAACATCCAAGAAAATTCATTCTAGTTGGACTTGGGTATCATATTGGGTTTATGAAGTTGATGTCTTTCTATCTCATAAACTAATTCTAGCTCCTCTAGTGACTAGCTTGAATATGATCAGAAAGTAACTTCTGAATAGTAATTGATTAAGACAATTCCTTTTCCTTTTATATCAATTAACTGTTTTGCCAAATTAGTCAGAAGCATGCATGTGGGCTTAGAAAGAGGCTAACCTTTTCCTTTTATGAAATGTAACACCTTTTTTTTATTTCTTTCTTGAAGTTACTCACTGGAGTTTAATTCAAGCTGGGCATTTAGTACTGTTTGTTGACTTTTATGATCTGTATCCTGAAAATAATTTTGCAAATTGTTCACTAATTTTTGTGGCAGAACTTTCCAAATCCGCTGCAAGACAATCCATCTTATTCGGCTGTCAGGTATAGTCATCTATCCTATCTTTTATTGTAGAATCTTGTTGTTGTAAAATGTTGTCGGCTGCTGGTCACATTTACTTCCACATACTCGTCAATAATAACTGGTAAATATCTTTTATTGCCAGGCAGTATTTTGTTAATGTGGATGATACTGTTCCCCAAAAGGTAAATCCTTTGTGCCTCCCATATTAGTTAATTTGACATGATAGTAAATGTTCTGAAATCTTAGTTTGCTTGTTTAAGATGTGATGATAGACAAGGTGTTATGGAAGTTTGTTGTTTGCATGTACACAATATAATATCAAACCTGTATTAACATGATGGGGTTCTGTAGTTAATGTATTTTTTTTTTGTCATCTGTTGTCTTGTAGATTGTGGTTCAGAAAAATAGCCCAAGAGGGCTCCATTTCCGACGTGCTGGGCCACGCCAGAGGGTAGGTTTCAGCGCACATTTTTCTGCAGTAATTAATGGTGAAATACCAAGCAATACTTTAACTGATGGGAATTTTTGAATTTTACTCAGGTGTACTTTGAGTCAGATGATGTGCTTGCATGCATTGTGACTTGTGGAGGCCTTTGCCCTGGACTTAACACAGTAATCAGGGAGTTGGTATGTGGTTTGTCTCACATGTATGGTGTCAGCAGAATCCTTGGGATAGAGGTGAGGATATAACTAGTGAGTTTTGGCTCAAATGTCTTTATCTTTTATCTAATTTATAATATTGGTCTGAACCCCTTTTTGTTGTTTTTTTAATTTATATTCTTTTTTTGAATCTATTTGCATTTGTTTTCTAGTTGCTTATAGTTTTCATCGGTGCTCCTCAGGGAACTTCTAGCAAGTATGATCACCTATATTATCATGGTTGATTCTACAGGCAGTCTGCCTTGGTGCTTGAAATTACTTAGATGCCTAGGTCTGCCTAGACAATTCTAAGGTGTTTGTCTATATTTCTGGGTACCTGATTAGTCATTTTCTTGCCCACATAGGCACCATGTAGGCTTGAGTCAACTGCCTAGATGTATTATCATAAATTGTCTAATTAATAAGACTAATAAATGTACAAATGAATGTGAGAGTATAACAATCAATTATGTAAAAAGTTACACTTCAAATAATTTCATCAGTTATCATTAAATTACATACTATAATTATTTCAAGTTTGATGGGATGTTCACACATCTGAATTATAAGGAATATGTTTGTTGGGTTGGGTTTTAAGAGGTGCTATTTATTTCATCTATGGTAATCTCCATGGTAGGTCTTAAATTACATATTCCATGATAGGAAGCACCATATGTAAGGATGATTCATCTATGATGTATTTCTAGATTTGTTGGTTAGCAAATCCATCATCGGGGTCATTAACCTTTACATATGCATGTCACATTGGAAAGTTGCCGTAGAAAGATGACAATTTTAATATTTGGTCTAGAACCTCAATATCTTTTCAATGTAGCATGCAGCTTTTTTGAAGATTGAGTAAGGCAAATTAAGTCAGACTGTTTTGATGTGCAAATCTTTTGGCTTTTGTATATAAATTTGATATATTCATTGTGGCTGATTTTAGTGATGCCTCTATGCTTATCTAAATTGTGACATGATCATATGATGTGCCACACCTAAGTATGGGGATCAATGAGCTTCTACTTTAGGCATTCTGGAGGAGGATTCCTGATCTGCCTTGAATAAGTCTCCACTCATAGAGGAGAAGGTGCCACTCACTACCATGAGGCACATCAGTTGAATTGGTTTGCCTGAATCTAACACATGTTTCATTATAATTATTTTTCTCCATCCAAACATATTATATAGAAGACATGCAAATTGTTGTTTGTAGCAAGTGTGCATGACCTTTTTTTGGGGAGTTATGCATATATACCCCAAGAAATGTATTCAAAAATATTGATCTTTATGGACCCCTAAAAATTCACTTTGCGTGAGAACTTGAAAAACTATTTGACTCCGTATACTGGTCGGTTTGCAATTGACTGTTATATAAACTTGATTAGCACTGGGTTAGGAGTTAACAGTGAGATGACTGATGACCTATCTATCTTCTGGTCCAATCCTAACTGACCTAACTGAAGTGTTCAGGTTTCTTCACTTTTCCTCATCTAGTTCACTGGGCATCCTTTCTGGCTCCCCCTTTTGCTGGCTTCTTGGAAGCATCTTCTTGCCTAAAGACTTCTTTGACAGTTAAGATGGTCATGTCAGTTGTTGCAATTGGAGATCATTGTTTATTAGAAAGCATTCCTTTTTGGTACATATTTCACAACTCTAGGGTGGGTATGCAACCATGCATTAACCCGTATAAAATTAGATGTATGGATATGTAAACATACTAAAGTGAGGGGCATTTATGTAAATATCATATTTTTTATTGGAGAAAATGCAATGTCCATAACTTCTTGAGTAACATTTGAACTTGTAGCCAGCATGTAACTGTTCGACTGTTGCACCAAGGAGGTCAGTGCCTAGTACCTCATAATGGAATGTTTCTCATGAGCTCTGAATTGTTAAACTTAAATAGATAATTACTTATACTAATTAAATCTCTCACTTCTTTTGCGTTTTGATATCATAATATATCTGAAGTGATTACATATCTGCCTGATCTAGATCTATGATTTTTGTATGAGCAATAAATTCTTGTTAGCACATCTAGGCATCATTGCCTTCAATATGTCCTTTGCTTATGGGAGTTGGCATTATTGTTGTTGCTTAAGCTATGAATTTTATCAAATTGGCATAATTACACTACCCAATATGTTGCTGTGGTTCATGTCCTTGGTCATGTTTCCATTCTGAGTTTTGGAGTCTCAGATTAAGGCTTACAGAATGTCAATGTGAATAATGATCTAATGCTGCAGTGCACTCCTCATTTTATAATTAATTGGATGGTGAAACAAATGGCATGGGTTGTTGAAGTCTGATCAAAAGAACAATTGTTCTCATGTTTCTAACATCAAATAATTCATATCATTTGGTGCTTCCAGAAGATAGAACAAACTCTCTCACCTAATAGCTGTACATTTACAAATTTCAGTTTTCCATGTCCTGTATTCCTAGTCCATTTGTGTTCGTATTGTTGTTGCATACACTAATTGGTTAGTAGAATCTGTAGGGTGGATACAGGGGTTTCTATGCCCGCAATACCATACCTTTGACCCCAAAGTTTGTCAATGATATCCACAAGCGAGGAGGAACCATCCTTGGCACATCACGAGGGGGTCATGATACTATCAAAATAGTTGACAATATTGAGGATCGTGGGGTTAATCAGGTAAACAGAAATACTTTGCAAAATAACTTAAATTTTGTTTTCTTACTACTAGATTCACTATTAAATTTGAGATATTGATTTCGCCAGGTCTATATAATAGGAGGAGATGGTACCCAAAAAGGAGCTTCTGTTATTTTTGAGGTAATTATAAATTAAGAAGCAAAAATCATCATTATTAGGCATGATAGCAAATTGCTACTTCTCAGAGCAAGTGAGCCTTAAACTCCTCAGGACTTTAAGAGTTTTAAATGAATTCTATACCTCAATCCATGATATTCGAGGATCGAGGGTACTGAGTTTTCTTGTACTTTCTTGTTTTTCCTGCTGCTATTACATTTGATCACTCGCGTCTCTCATTTTCTTCCAGAGTTTGTTACTTTCTCTCTAATGATGAAGGAAAAGATACAATTGTCTTATACTTGATCACTTATTTAGACAACACTAACCGTTTTCTAGTAGTAAATGTTTATTGCACCATAATGAAACTATTAGGTTCAATGTTGATAGTATTATCAATTGGCTGAATTCTCTTGAAAAGCACTGACTGTTAACTATTTTATAAATTCCTATTGAATTATGATTGGCAGGAAATTCGAAGACGTGGCCTCCAAGTTGCTGTTGTTGGCATTCCTAAGACAATAGATAATGACATTGCGGTACTTCCTGATCCTATACATGGTCCCATTTATACAATACATTGCAATCTTCTTTTGTGATTGGCTCATGTGACTGGACAATTTAATAGCATTTCAATACCCTATTGTCACCTCTTGTTGCATAATATAACATTTCAATACTCTATTGTCACCTCTTGTTGAATCAGGTTATTGACAAGTCCTTTGGTTTTGATTCCGCTGTTGAAGAGGCTCAGCGTGCCATTAATGCAGCACATGTAGAATCTGAAAGTGTGGAGAATGGTATAGGCCTTGTGAAGCTAATGGGTCGCTACAGTGGTAAGTTTCTCGGTATTGGTAGGAATAATGGCATCCAGTTGAAATACATGATGGATCATACTTAGTATGATGAAAACTGTTTTGATGAATTATCTATGAATAAGCAATTCAACTCCTTTCTGAGAGTGACAAGCTGAAGTAGTAAGTAAAGATTTGCTGCATGAACATGCTATCCTGTTTGTTGGTGTGCATATCATAGTTTATACGCGCAAAAAAGTCTGTATGCAGTTGTCTTTGATCAAGATACTGCCTGTAATCTCATGGCTCCTATTTCTGTAGGCCTAAAAGTTTGTTTTTATTCAGTATAACATCATGACTTTATTTTGCTTGTACTCATGATATACTGATATCCTTTGTAGGTTTTAACCTTTTCAAAATATTTTACACATCATTTATTATGTGAAGTCTACCTCATGGCTAACGTGATTTTATGCAGGGTTCATTGCAATGTATGCTACTCTTGCAAGCCGAGATGTGGTGAGTATAAGATGTTTTTTCTCTGGGTTAGCTTGGTAGATCCATGGTTTTGAAATTAGTATCCATTTGTTTGGGATGTTGGGATCTTGAATAACTGTTCAGAATGCTGATTCTTTTTAATTGTTTTCTCGGAGTCTAAAGATCCTGTTTCTTCTAACCTCCTTTTATCATTCCTCTTAGGACTGTTGCTTAATTCCAGAATCGCCATTCTATCTCGAAGGAAAAGGTGGACTTTTTGAATATATAGAGAAACGGCTTAAAGAGAATGGGCACATGGTTATTGTTGTTGCCGAGGGAGCAGGACAAGATCTTATTGCTGAAAGTCTGCGGTCCATGCACAATGAAGATCCTTCTGGAAACAAGCTGCTTCTTGATGTTGGGTTATGGTTATCTCAGAAGATAAAGGTAGGATCCAAAATATTCTCAAATGTGAAAACAGATTTCTCTTGTTCTGCTAGTTCAATCTGGATATGCTTGTATGCGTTTATTAATTCAAAGCAAGCAGTCATTACCTTTTTATGGTTTGGGGAGTGACTTATCGCATGGTGACAATGATCATGACCAGAAGGTGTAAATAATTTGACTGATCTTTTCCATTTTCTCAAGTTGTGTTGTAGTCATCGAGTTGGAGTTAATTACATCAATCATAGAAGTTATTGTCATCTATGTTGTATATCATGTATCAATTGGACTTGTATAAATAAACAAGCTTTCCACGTGATAGTTACCTAATTTTGCCATATATTAATTGTCCCCCCCTTGCATCATGTAGGATCACTTTGCAAGAATACAAAAGATGGTGATGAATCTTAAATATATAGGTATGTCGGCAGACATGGATCCTTCCCCCATTTAGTTCTTTATGAATTATTAAATCTAACATATTCTAATTTATGTTGTAGATCCAACATACATGATTCGTGCAATTCCGAGCAATGCATCTGACAATGTCTACTGCACGCTTTTGGCACACAGTGCCATTCATGGTGCAATGGCTGGATATACAGGTTTCACAGTGGGTCTAGTTAATGGCAGACATACATACATACCATTTCATGTAAGTATCATCCTTTTCTTTTCAGTCGTCAGTGGTAGATGCAAAACTAACCTGACAGTCATGCCGTGAAGGTTCGGTTCACTAAACGAAACCAGGGTGCTTTCTTTCAAATATCTGACTCCTTTTTAGCTGTTGAAGTTTGGATATTCCAACACACTATATACTAGATCTGACACCAGAAGATGTATTAATCTGTATTTATAGAGTGGAGGCTAGTAACCTCCTTTCCCAATAGGGGCCCGATAGGCATATGGGTTCCTTATAAAAGAGGCCATTGCATTCTGTCCCACCCTGATCTGTTTCAGATATATTATTTTATCTTTGGTGGTCAAGTAGTTGAACTAAGGAGTAAGAAAAGCTTTTGTCATATTTCTAGTAGCCTCTTTGGAGACATTTGATAATTTTTCCCCTAATTGACATGCTTTTTTTAACCTTTCAATTAAGAATGGATCTCTTCCTTTCCTCAGTTTTGCATATAATTATTTGTAAACTAATAGATTATCAAAAGGATAGTGGGAGTATGCCAAAATTTTAAATTGCTGGCTTTATTTATTGTTAATCTGGCACTATCAGTTGTTGCCTCATTCAAGATTTGAAATTTTCCAATGATCTGCAGAGGGTGACGGAAAAACGAAACAGGGTTGTCATAACTGACAGAATGTGGGCAAGGCTACTGTCCTCTACCAACCAACCAAGCTTTTTGAGTGCCAAAGACATTGAAGAAGCTAAAAAGGCGGAGCCGCAGCCAACTCAGTTATTGGATGAGCAGAAGAGCTTGGAAGATGGTTGTCATTAGGTGGCCAGACATCTGAAAGCATGTGAAATAAGACCTGGAATGCGAGGTGTTGTAGCTGAGGGAGTGTCAGGATTTTTAGTGATGAACTTTTAGTTTGTATTCCCGTTAAGCAGCCGTACACTTATATGATAAGTTTGTAGTTGATGTGAAATGTAAGTTTGAATTAATTGAGAGTTTTTGCAGTGTATAGAAACTTTTAGTTTGTATTCCCGTTTAAGCAGCAGTACACTCATATGATAAAATTTGTGGTTCATGTGAATGTAATTTTGAATTAATTGAGAGTTTTTGCAGTGACCTTTGGGCAGTTAAATTCTTCCAATCATGCTGCTGTGGTGGTCAGACGAATTGTTTCTTTCTGGCGCGGCTGAAATTTCAGCTTACAGCAGCTGGTGCAGACATAATTGTTCGGCATAATATGGATTTTTTTTTTTTTTTAGAGCTTCTATTTGATCCACCAAATCATTACACAAATTAACCAGTCTATTATCATTTATTGTTCCTTCCATCTGCTGTCATTTCCTACTCATCGCACGCCCAGAGAGGTGTAGCTGCTGAAAATTCTATACATATGAAGGATGTTAATGGTTATGAAAGGGACCAGAGTTAAAACAATTGTAGATTTTTATCAATCGGTGAAATGTTGGTGCTTTCACTCTTCCAGTTTAACAATGAACGGGTACTCCCATGCATTCACGTCTGAGACGCCGCCTACCTATGTTGCAAGACGTATTCAGATAGTTCTGTGCTCGATTTGACCTGGCAAAGAAACGTAGTGTGGGTTTCTTCATCCACTACATTATATTTTTGTAATGAAAGTAACCTACATGGTTAGATGTGTTTGCAGAGGCTGTCTCTTGCCTCTACAACTGAAAGCCCTACTCTTCATATTCCGAGCACAATTGCAGGGTTCATCTTCTCTGGAATCTTTAAGCATCAGCCCTGTGATGATTCTACATAGGAAGGAACTGAGTTCAGGTGGCTCCCAAAGAATTCAGATCTTCAAGTTCTCAGCATTATCCACTATAGTGCAAGACATTCATGTTATATGGTAATTGTTTTTGATGGAGAAGAATCAAAGGGTGTATTTGGTTCGGAATCGGAAGGGATTGAAATAGAAATCGGCATGGGCATATTCTCTAATGTGTTTAGTTCGTGACTGAAATCGGAATCAGGTGAGAATTCGGATTGAATTTTGGAGGATTTGGGCAATTCCTATTCTCTCTGAAGTCGGAATGAGAATAAGACTTACCCCAGCCAAATAGCCATGATAGAAGTCATTCATTCCCATTCCCAGAACCCAACTCTTCTTCACCAAACATGCTCTAAGATGTAGCAGCAACATGTTGACTAATATTTAACCAAAGTTGCCTTAGTTGATTATAGTGTTGGATGACTTTAGGGCGGATTCTCTTTTTTTTTTTCTTCAACAGCTTGACGCTCCATTAGAATAATCCTTTTTTTTTTTAAGCACAATAAATTCCCGCAGCTCAAAATAGTTAAGCCTCGGCCGTAAGCAACTTGCCTGCTTTGGCAATCTGGTTGCTTCTATATTGCAATTTAGCAGCATTTACAAATTCATTTGTCAGACATAAGCGGAGTTCCAAACTGCAGCAGTTTGGATGGCCAAGTCAACCACAGAAGGGAGACAATGAGAATTCTCTGCTGCAAAATTTGGAGCATCAACCACTGCTGTCTCCAAAACTTCACCGAAATGCCATCCCACAAGTGTATCACATTCTCAAATTTTGTTAGACTCATGCTCAGATTGATAAAATAAATTCTATTTGACCATACTGACAGCAGGTAACTGACGGTTTAACAAAAATAGTATAATCCTCACCAAAAAGAAAAAGAAAAAGAACAAAATAGTATAACTGGTTTGGGGACTTGAATTTATGTAAAATCATCAAGTGCAGGTGATTGCATATTATCGCCTAACGCTGGTCTTGTAAGAGGATATGGTGATGAGAAATCAAGTGGCGAGAATTCTGAAATTAGGTCAGCAGATGGAAATGATGCAATAATGGGACGCTGTGAAGTTGAGGAAAAACACAAAATAATGCAAGAGTTGATGCCAGAGACAAGGATTGAGCAGAGATAATAATGGTGGTGTTACAGCATATTCTACATAAAAACCTTTGAATATGTCCTTTTCCTCCAGTGCGATGTTAAAGTTTTGCATGCCTAACCTTTGATTTCAATATTTCTGTTGTTTTCCAAATCCAGCTTTTGTTAAGTATTTAAAATTCATTAAAGAGGGAAAAAAGTGGTACATAAAAAATTTCTAAACATGCAAGCAGAGATATCAACCACCATACAAAATACAAGTTAGTTCACTGTTACAACTCCTGACTTTACCGGCTCTCATCAGATGTCAACAATGATCCTATCAGTCAGGTTGTTCAACCCAAAAACCAGGTGAAACAAAAGAGCTAAAATACATACAATCAATGAATTTGATCCACAAATTTCCTCCAAATTTATTGGAGGTTGGGTTTCCTGTGACTCCACTAACATCTGGGGAATTGCCTGTCTTTTAAACTACATGTTACCCTCTATAGATGCCTGATGGATCTGCATTGTGGAGTATCCATGGATGCTCAAGCAACTTGTGAAGTGGAAGACGCCGTGAGGAGTCTTTGACAAGCATCTGAATGTCATACAGAAAGCTATTCATGATCATGAAGTGACTTAAATCATGGCAATGATTATGCTAAGAAACAGGAAAGATGGTATCAACCTGGCTAATAAGATCTTTCGCAGCAGAAGAAACAATTGGTTTTGGAGGAAACTTCAGATCAACCTTGATGATCCTGAATCCAAATAGCATAGCATGTAGGGAGTGCATAGGAACTAAATTACATAATTTCAAGGGAACAATGTAAATGTTGAAAAGGTACCAATACAATTGAAATGCAATATTACTTATTGAAAGAGAATAAGAACAAGAAGGGTTTCAAGCATTATTACTTGGCAAAAGAAAAGGGTGCTCACATGAAATTTCAAATAAAAAATGCTTCCATGAAATTTTTTGATGAGCTATATAACAATTTCAGTATAATACATATGGATATCCAGAGATAATGTGAGGCAGATGGACTATTTTTAGCTACGAGAACCTTCTCAGGAGGAAAAGGAGGTATCTGTAATCCCTGTACTCCTTTCAGGAACATCCAAAGAGAAGTTGCAGATTGTTACTAATTCTTCTTGGACATGTCCATGATACCGTCCTATACTATTGTGGGTACAAGTTGCACAGAGAATAAGAACAATAAGGGTTTCAAGCATTATTTCTTAAATGAAGTTATTTTCTATAAATAAAAATTTTTGATGAAATATTAACACATCCAAATACTTAGAGACTTGTTAGAGATCCCAGGTTCCTCTTATGGAAATTCGCAGCTGGCTCATTAAGGTTCTTACCAGCTATATAACCTGCCAACAGATGAAGGAACTGGTGAAGGTCTCTCAACTCTACATAAAGAAGATGAGAGCTTCTTTAAAAGAAGGATAAAATGAGAGCATCCTCTCTAGTACTTTTATTAATCCTTCTCTAAAGTGATTCAAAGATTTTAATGATTGCTAGAAACTCTACTTGGGCTTGGAATACATCATATTTTATCCTTTGAAGGGTGGATAGCTCTTCGGCCTAACTACCCCATGGTATTTGTTAAGAGGTACAAAGACAGGATCTTTAGGCAAGTCCATAAGTAAGTTGAGGCAATTTGTAGAAAATAAATGAGGATATATAACTGGACTTATTGATAATATGTTCCATCTGATTTATTTAGTTGCAATTTGTAGAGGTTATTTGTTGGAATTGAAGGCTAAACATGTTTCTTTTATTGAATTTTCATTTTGTATTAGGCTCCATAAATTACCATCTTCGTACAGGTCTATTACTTGTTGTGTTGTATAATTTCTGTGACCTACGAAAAATAAGCATAAACAGACATTTCATTCAGCACAATTGGTTAAATCCAAAAGCCACATGCTAAGCTAAATGAAGGCATGCAATATTATGGTAAAGTTTCTTTCTTCTCTACTTTAAGAAAAAAAGGCAGATACGAATCATTGTAAAATGGCATACTGCAATCAAAGAAAAGGAATGATGTCAAATGTAACGCTTTCTAAGGCAATACAAATAACATGATTTCTTTTTCTTGCTTACCTTCTGTATGTATCTGAATGTTCCTTTGCCTCAAATGGTGGAACTCCATATAGGAACTCATAGCATAAGACACCCAAGCTCCAAATGTCCACACTAGCATCATGTTCTACACTTTCCACTGTAACAAAAGAACAGATGGAAACAAATGATGATCCAAGTAGGAAGCTCATCAGAAAATTCATACGAGGAGAAACCGAGTAAATGGCAGTTGGCGTACCCATTTCAGGTGGAAGGTAATCCAATGTCCCGCACATGGTCCGCCTGCGACTAAATGTGTGAACAGACCAACCAAAATCTGCAATTTTCAACTCACCCTATACAAAGAACCAACTGCATAAGAATCTTTCATATAGATGTTGAGCAAGGAAAAAAGAATCAGTGGGTACCTGGACACCAATCAGAAGGTTCTCCGGTTTGATATCTCTGTGAATAACGTGCTTCCCGTGCAAGTAGATCAAGGCCCGTGCTAATGATGCAACATACTAAAACATCACAAAAGTTGAAAAAGATCAAATTTGTACCAAGTCATAGATGTTAAATGGTATTATATAGCAACACACATACTTTACATTACAGCTGCAATGCATATAAATATCCACAAGAGCGCCATATGAAAGTACTGGATTAGTAGAACAAACATGCAGATAGGGAGAATTAAAGGTAGAATAACATTCAGGCAGGAAATTGCATCAAACAAGAGTAATATAAGGCACATGAAAAGAAATAATATAAAGCATACATATACTCACAGTTGCAGCTCGTCTTTCACTGAAATATTTGCATTTCTGCAATTCTTTGTAGAGCTCACCTTTTGCTGCATATTCTAATATCAAATAAACACGGGTCTGCAATACAACTGGAAAGATGAGAAAGATTGAACTACTACAATACAGACATCAACAACACAGGAATTTCTGTACCTGATCATAGAAATAACCATATAAACGCAATATATTTGGGTGCCGTAGGTGACTTTGTATTTCTACTTCACGACGCAACTGATGCTCAACCTGAGATTGTTTAAGCTGGCTCTTGAACAGAACCTTCAGTGCCACAATATGATTGCTCTGTTTCCATTCAAAACATGTAAGAGGTCTTGCAAAAATCATATACCTAAGAAATATTAATATAGACTATGATATATCAGATGCCAGTGACTATTTATGCCAATGGATTTTTTTATTGTTCTTTCCATTGTAATGGTAATTTAGACTTTGGATTGATTTTCTGGGTATTACAATAGTAGATAAAATAATATTTAACGAAACATCATCTTTTTTAAAGAAACATCAAGGTAAGGAAGAGAGCCAAGGACTCTAATGGTATAGTTTCTAAGTAAATGATCAATACCTTCTTTTCTCTGGCCAAATAAACATGACCGAACTTCCCTCGTCCAAGAGGCTTTCCAATGTCAAAGTCATTGAGAGTCCAGCGCCTCTCCATGGTCGACACCTGTGAAGAAGAGTTTGAAAAATCATACAGATTGAGAACAATTGACCCTCAAATCATATCAAAATGGGTAGCTGAAAGGTATATAGTCAGAAACAACATAAAGATGGCACCATGTGCATTTCCAGCAGAGATAGAAGTAAATCAAATACCACAGAGCTAATTTTCTTTCTGATACGTAATGAAATAAAAAAAAGAAGAAGATGCAGATCTTGTCTAAAATTTGTGCCAAAGTGACCTAGATAACCACCAATGCTCACACCCTCTTCCCCTCCAGTGAAAGACAACGTCAAATACTCTTAATGGGAACAAGCGAAGCTGTAATCAGATCCACAGCAAGTTGAGATAGCCAAGTTTAAACTACGGCCCATAATACAAGCCTAGATTCCTGAGCATTTCATGTGAAATTCCCATTTAAAAAAGAAAAACAACCCGAAATTAAAGAAAACCCTAAAAACAATAAAATCGAGAAAGCAACAAAAACTCCAAAATTCAGCATGGAAAACCCTAGATTCCTTAATCTTTGCTGCAATCATTTCAAGAAACGCAGAAAGACCGAAACCAGAATCGCCAAATTCTTCATACACAGATGGGATAAGTCTTCAGTGAGGCGAAAAAAGGGATCTTTATTGACGACGAGGAACCCTAGATGTCCAAGAAAGGGAGATAGGAGAACATGAAAGAGACGAGGATCAAACCTAGTCACCTTCAAGAACTCTCAAGAAAATCATATCTTTCTTGTTTACCTTTTCTTCTTGCTCGGCTTCTGCGGAGATCCCCATGAGAGAGAGAGAGAGAGAGAGAGAGAGAGAGAGATGCGCTCTTGCCTTGCTGAAGTTTGGGCGGAGAAGGGGGGGAATTTGAGGTTCCGGCTGGCGACAGCGCTCCAACGGTCGAATTCTAAGATGCGTCCACGTGGATTCTAAGATGAGAATCTTAAATTGCGGAAGGCAGAACACGGGAAAAAAAAAAAAAAAACCGTTGCCATGGATATTCCATCACAAGACAAGTGCCATAACTAGTCAAACCCATGAAGTAAGGTTTCAATCTTAATATACTTTAGTTTTCTCTTTTAATTTTATTTGTTTAATACTTATCTATGATATCCACCTTAATTATTGAGGACCCCTCATTGATGTGCTCAGTCATAACTCTTATAGGCAGCATTAGAGTTTTAAAAGATGTGAATTAGCACTAGAGCTAAATTGTTGACTTTGGATTACAATAAGGTATTATTTGTTAAGCCTGGAATTTAAATGTTTGAATCCTCCCTATTCTTTATATAAAAGTAAATATAAAAATTCAAATTTTTTTTTTTGCTAGAATTCTTCGTTATGTATGATTGCGCAGTTTCTATAAATTACATGCCATTTAAATAATTAAATAATTAATAATTTAATGAGGAACCTATGAATAGTTCTTTTAATAGACATTCTATATCGATTCCTATACTATTTTACGTTCATTATATAAAACTTGTCAATTAAAATCTTTGAAATAATTAATGACTTAATTAACAATCAAAATAAGAAATAATTATTTATTTGTTTGTAGTAAACATATTATCATTTGTATGTGCTCAGCATTATGTCGCATGATTTCTCTTGAGGCTAAAGTGTGTCATCCCTTCTTCAATATTCAGAGAATACAAATTGATTTAATGAAGTTGTTATTAGCGATGCGGAGGGTGAATAGAAACAACCTAGGATGCATATTACTGTTTATTAACTGGATTATTAAGTATGGATGGGGACCTCACTGTGCAGTCTCTTGATGTGCATCTACGAATTCTTGCAATTACAGCATTTTGTGATTTAAATTGGTTCTCTGCAAAAAAATTCTGATTAATATAAACAAGTTTCCAAATCCTAATCAAATTAATCTACCTTTCCTTTGTAGATAAGAAGTCCTTACGTGCACCGCTAGGGTCTGGTGCTTGCCTGCCACGTGCCGCGTCGGAGATTAGTTACTCTCCACCCGCGGGTGTGGGTTCGAGTCTGCAACCAGAACCAGGCTCGCGAAGGTAATAAGAGAGGGATAGAAAAAGCCGGGCCTCCGCCGAGGAGTCGAGGGAGGGAAAGGGGGAGAGAGAGAGAGCGATGGCGATCCGCTTCATACTGCTGGTAAACAAGCAAGGCCAAACCCGGTTGGCCCAATACTACGAGTACCTCACCCTCGAAGAGCGCCGCGCCCTCGAGGGTGAGATCGTCCGCAAATGCCTCGCCCGCACCGAGCAACAGGTCCCTCCCTTCCTCCTCTCATCTTTCCTCTTCTTCTTCTTCTTCTTACGTTCAATTCATCTACCTAGTGCTATAGATCTATTAGAGTTACCTCGGATCTATTCTGCCCTAGGAAAATCCAAAAAGGGTTCCTTTTTTGAATCGATCCCGGCTGTGGGCGGGAATCTGCGTGGGATTGGTGTCGAATTCTGACGCCGATTTGATGTTTTATGGTCTTTTCCTTATGGGAAGGCATCTGTAGATGGGGTTTTATGGAAAAAAAAAGTGATTATTAATGATTTCTCTCGTCTATATTAGCGAACTGTTTAGATCCGTCACGAAAACTGATTGCATCTGGGCAATACCAAGACATACTTTCTTAAATTGCACGGCTGATTCTCTCGTGTGATGTTTTGGAGTTTAGGGTTTGTGGCTGTTCGAGCCTTTGCGTTAGTTAAAATGTTATGTTGGTTGATGTTGGCTTTATTTCTCCGATGGTAATTAAGAAAAATTACCCTTTCCGTGTGTAAATTGGGTTGTCAAAGGAAGTTTGTAGAAAAGTTTTGAGGTGCTCTAAGGTGCTATGCTTGATATGGATTGAGAATATAAGTTTCTTTCACTGATTCAATAATCTTGTGTGATGCATTACAGCAATGGTTGTAATGCTATTAATTCTTGCACACCCCTTGACTATGCTGAAGCCCTGAGATACATCTTCTCTCTCTCTCTCTCTCTCTCTCTCTCTCCCCCTCCCTCCCTCCTTGTATTAACCTTACAATTTTCATTCATTGTTATTGTTAGTTGATCATACTTTTCTTCTTGTTATAATTATTGATGTCCAATTCTGTTTCTAATTGCAGTGTTCCTTTGTTGAGCATCGGAACTACAAAATTGTGTACAGGCGATATGCATCACTGTTCTTCTTAGTTGGGGTTGACAATGATGAAGTATGTCCTTCTGTTCTCTTGGTGTGTGTATACATTCTCGTCTTTGGTAAATTATGCTGTCCATTTGAAGCATTGATCCTATATATTTTACGGACATAAATAAAGCTGTGTGAGCAAAACTATTAATGTTACTTTCTTTTGTTGCGATAAATTTCTGTGGAATAATAAAAAATATAATTGTTCTGGAGGCAAAAGATTGTATTCTAAGTTAACCGTGCAATTTAAGATTCTGATTTCAACCATCAATATAAATTTTGGCATTGGAAC
This sequence comes from Phoenix dactylifera, assembly GCF_009389715.1. Lineage (NCBI taxonomy): Eukaryota > Viridiplantae > Streptophyta > Magnoliopsida > Arecales > Arecaceae > Phoenix > Phoenix dactylifera. The sequence continues at coordinate 4,640,979 of NC_052395.1, read as the reverse complement.
CTCTTTTTTGGTGAGTAGGAAATTGTTATTTTTATGGTAATTGAGATGAGGCAAAGAACATATGGAGAGACCAATTTATTTTAAGTTATACTGCTAACATTTCATAAGAGGAAAAAGTCCTGACTAAGCTTTTATGCAAATGCATGAGTGGGGACATGAAGACCCAGTCACCCAGTTTATTTTTCCTAGAGGGAAGTAAATTTTTATAGCAAGAGGATATGTTCTACCTATATTTTGGTTATCATTTGCAGAAATGGATAGAGATAGCATTGACTTATTTTAAAGCTTTAAACTGCATATGTTACATAGAACTGAGTGGTTGAATGTATTGAATAAGGGCATGACAGCGTAAATATTTGGATCTGCTTACAGTTTGGGTGGATCTTATAAATCCACAGCATTGATTGGATTAAGTTCTCATCAGTTATATAACAAGAAATACATTTTGAGAAATAAACATTAATTCTAGATTTGCCATTATTTTGGATATCTGCATCTGTTTACCTTAATCTCAAAACTTTTTTTGGGTTGTTTAAATCTCTCTTTGATTTTTTTTTTTTTTTTTAATAACTGTTTTGGGGCTTGTCATGTATCTTCACTGATAGGAAGCATTGAAGATATAGAGTTATTTAAATTTTTTAATAGTATCAAGAAAAAGGCCACTCAAAAAGCAATTTTGGTCACAGTTGGACTGCACAGTTTATATTAACTCTGTCAAAATATTTAACGATTTTAATCAATGTTGATCATCCAAGTTGAAGATCCAAATTGTTTAAGTTGGTATAAACTACAAAAATTGTCTAGAAACCAAAAATAACATATCCTAGTGGTCTCTAAATTATGGATCAAGTTGGTACAAATTTAGGGTTGAATAATCTTAATGCATTTTTCTTTTATTTTTAGGGTCTGGTTTCCTATTTTAGTACGACTTTGTGAGGCTTGTCTTATTAGGTAGCCAAGGATTTAGTTTATGGGAGATTTTTGATTGATTAGTAAATTTAATTTGTAGAGTTTTCTTCCACTTCTCTTCTTGTTCCTTGTTCTTCTTCTTTCTCAAAGGATGTGGGGTTTAGACCTCTGTTAGAAAGTATTGGTGGAGTGATGAAGGTTGCTGGTGTTATGGCTTGCTTTATACTTGTTTGAACTATTGGATTTAAAACCTTGAGTGAAAGAGTTCATAAGGAAACTTCTAATCATGCATCTCCAACTCTACTTGGTAGTGAAGGAAATTCATGAGCGGCTGCTGCTTAGGCTAAATAAATAGGGTTACCATGGAGGTTTGCAGTGTAATTTAATATGGAATGGAATTAGAAAATTCCTGCCTACTCATGTTTACTGATATTTAATGTCTTCCAAGACATGGTAGGGCAAAATCAATAGAGGGTTTGGACTTCGGATGGAACAATCCCTCGATTAGCAATTCAATGCAACCATGATGTTTTTTAGGACATCATCTTCTTGCTCAGCTCTTCACTCGAAAACATATTCCTTCTTTAGATGAACCATTATCTCACAACTTTGTAGATCTTCTGAACATGTATGTGACAGGTTGGTGCCATCATCAAGATTCGAGCATCTACAACATCAATCTGTAACTTGACTTTCATGGCTTGAAGATTTTGGGCCTCATATTTGCATTTGAAGTCATTTTGTAGGATCAGATTGCTTAACACTACTATTAGGTTTTCCTATTACTTGTTTCAATAGCTCTATTGTTATTAAGCAGTCTAACCACATACTCTTATGCAATAGAAATCATTGCTATCTTTTAACACTTCTTTTGCAGAATGAGCTGGCAATCCTAGAATTCATCCATCTAGTAGTGGAAACTATGGACCGCCATTTTCGAAATGTGGTATGTCTGTAAAAATCCTTGATACCTCAGATTAGACCACCTTTCTTGTTTCGTTGAAGATCAAAAATACCCCTTTCTTATTTTTACCCTGTTCCCAGTGTGAGCTTGATATCATGTTCCATCTTGAGACGGCACACTTCATGCTGGAAGAGATGGTAATGAATGGGTGCATCGTTGAAACAAGCAAGACAAACATTTTGACCCCAATTCAACTCATGGACAAGGCTTCATAGCTCTTTAAATGCTGCTCGTGCACCGTGCTGTCAATCTGATGAAATCAAGTTCCACTGCGCACGTCTGTGGTTTTGCTTTTTCTTACGTTGTTTCTAAGTCTGAAAATTTGTTAGCAGATGATGGAACCAGCTAGTTGGAGTAATTGATTCCATAAGCATTTGATGGTAAATCATTGCTGAAAGGCATGTCTTGGATGGCTCGGTTGATTTGTCCTATGCTCCTGTTCATAGTGAATCGTATGTTATGCTCTGCTTGCAGCATGGCAAGGTGGGTAGCTACAAACAACACAACACAAACATGTATCAGGTAGCCATCATGAACCCAATGTATGCTTAATTTGATTAATGTACACAATCACATGATAAACTGATGCTCCGATCATCATGTTTCTAAGTGAACCGAATCTTCTTTTGTTTCTTTTTTTTTTTTTTAAAGTGAGCTGAATCCTTTCAGTGTGATGTTAAATTTGAGTCCATAAAGCAAATTGTCCCTGGTATTTGGTGGTTTGGGTGGGGCTTGGAACCCGGGTTTATGGCCATTTCCAGGAGCTTAGGCACTGTATTTTCCTTTATTTAAAATAATGGTACTCCGGATGTTTCATATATTTTATTTTCCTGCAAGGAAGTAGTTTTTCTGTCGCTGCCAAGCTCAGGAAGCGCTCGGCCGAATTCGTGCTGGTAGCTGCTCGAGTTTCTGGGCTTCTGTTCCCCAAAACCATTTCTTGGTGTTTTGGATGACAAAAGATAGATAGCTCTTAGGGTTGCATTTTTAGGGCTGTCCAAAATCAGACGACGTTGAGCATGATCTGGCACTTGTAGGGAAGCATTTATATAGCAGGTTTTTATTTTATTTTTATATTTTTAAATCAGTTTCCCATCCTCTCTATGAATTCTCGCTGGCCATGTTGCCCTCCCACTTCTTGGACAGTAACAAATATTGGCTTTTGTTCCCCACACCATTTTCTTGGTCTGTTGGATATCACGTTACACAAAATCGGATGATGAGCAAGATCGGGCAGCCATGGTGGCAAAGCATGGGTTGTATTTAGCTGGTTCTTAGGTTTTTTTTTAGAAAATTTTTTTTCGCTTTTTCATCATCTCAATGCAGTTTGCGGGGGCATGTCGCCCTCCTAGCCTAAAATTCCTTTTTGTATTTTTTTTGGACAAGAAACAAACAGCCCCCAAGCGTCTTGTATAACGTAAGACTTGTCAATCAGCCAGTTGGCAACCCCAAGTCTTTGTCCAGCTTAAGAATCATGCTACAGGGGGCCACTTCCATGTACATACACGATAAGTTCTCTTGCAATGGGGCATGAGACAATTGGCTTTACTCATACATGAGAGCGGTTGAGCGTTGAGCAGCCAGGCCAGAATTGGCCCAAGCAACTTTCTGTGCGCATGAAAATGGGCAGGCCGAAACTATATAAAATAAATGCTGTAAACATGAGACCTGTGCATGCGCCGATAGCTTGCAAGTCGCCCATCCATCTCAAAAATGGAAAGGCTCTCGCTTATTTTGGAAACTGGACCTGATGGCAAGCCTTCCGCGTCGCAAAAGATCCCGCTTCAGCGGGCCAAGGATCGTGTGCTCTCTTTCATTATTGCAACGCTGCTTAGTATGAAACTTTAACATGTAAATTTTTGAGAGGACTGTTCTGTTTAAGAAACTAATAGAACTGAAAAGATCAGGTCGCATTTCATTGACTTTCACGACCTGAGTGGTCACTTGAAAGGGCAACTTAAACTAGCTTTAAGGTATGAGACAACCATAGATCACAGTGTCATGTACAAAGATCCAAAGATGGTTAAGACCTGGTTAAAAAAGAAGCAAGAAGAATTTATTAGCTCTCAGTCGGGATAAAGCGTTTTAAAATTTAAATCAGGATCAAAGGTACATAAAAGCTAGTTCACTGGTTCTTTTACTTGGTGCCCCCTTTTCTATAGATGATTGCCTGACTTATTTCTTAAAATGTATAGCTAATACTATAGTTTAATTTTTATTTTTTTTTGATGATGAGAACTATAATTTAAATGTTCTACACATTGTTCAGCATTTCGGTATCTTGTTGTCACCTTGTATTTTAGACATACCCATAATTGGTACTTTTGAAAGTTTCTATCATGCTTACCAACAAGAAAAATTAGTAACGAACAGCACCATCAGATTGAAGCAAAAGCTCAAAACATAAAATTTGCACTTCATTGCACTTAAACAGGGGCAGACAATTCCAAATATAAAAAAAAGGGGAATCATTTTAAGATTTTTAATCGTGACATTTTTCAGTTTAGAAACCTTAGAATAGAAGAGATTTCCCCACTAACATATCTCAAGAAAGGGGGAAAAAAATAGATTCTAAATCTAGCTGAAAAAAAGGATTGTAAATCCAGCCAATGATGATCGCATTTTTGCTTTCAGTCATAGCAACAGCCAACACCAATTGCAAATCTGCAGATGCTTAAGCTGCAAACCGTCAGTTGGGCAGCTGGAGAGTTGACAAGCAACAGTCGTTGCAGAGTCGGTAGAATTTGACATTAAGTCTTCTTTATACATGAACACATAACAAGAACAACATTGTAGAGCGAAACAAATAACAAGAAATGTACAGCACATAAAATTAATGCAAATTCTTGCAGAAATAACTTTTGGCTCGAGAAAAGAATATCAAAAAAAATAGAAGTGATATCACTTGAAGCTTCCAAGCTGCTGTTGGCCAAGGGTTGAGAGGTTCCCACCTCCCCCCATTGCAGTTGAAGATGGAAACCCAGACCTTCCTAGACCAGTTCCACCGCCCATGGCTCTCCCCATGTACGCTGAAGTTGGAAGTCCTTTTTCCTTCTCATCCGACCCATCACTAAGCCCCCCAACAATCCCAATATCTGCTAGATTCACCTTCTTGGCTGCAAATTGCAACGAAGCACAAGGTAAAAAATATAGTGAAAGAAAAAGTCCGCTTAATGTTGTCACAAGGTGACCTAAACATTATTAGTTTCATCCTGATAACTCGTCGTGTATGGAAATGCCATATGATAAGCATGGTCGAAATTTTCTTTCAATGAAAAAATGACAAATTTGCAGATGCATCAACAACAGCTATGTAACCCATCAGAGGCATGTATATCTGAGACCGAACCAATATCTGATAATCTGTATACCAAGCTTAATAAACATTATCTTGCATACTGAATATTTTTGAAGATCGCCTGTCTCCTACCTCACAATACCAAAAGGCAGTGTAACTCCCAGATTTTGTAAGGCACTCATCTATTGGTATCAAACATATATCCAGCCACATATAGTGATGTACAAAATGTCCACAAAAATGCTGGAAACCAAATTGAGATGAGATGCAAATTGAGAACATTGAGTTGGACCTGCGGCACAACTAGGAAGGATAAAATAGGAGTTACCGAGAGTGCCAGGACAGATATGTAATGAATCTGGGGAAAGAAAATAACGATGCGTAAGAAAGCTTCAGAGTTGCACATTCAAAGGATGAAGTGATGGAACTGAACGAAGGAAATAGAATAGAAATTGCAATGGAGACAATAGGAAACACTATCAAAGAGAACTTGACACTACGGAAAGCTATAAAAGAAGATTAGCGGTCCCGAGAAAATATTCAGATACAAGCTATCGTCAAAATCTAGAAGTTTGTGCGGACAGCAGATGTAGCTGCCAATAGAAAGAAATGGCAAAGAAAATTCTTGTTGCCAATTTAGATGGATGAAATAAAAATCAACTCACACAGTAATAGTTTTGTCTATCCGTGCCTGCACACATGCATGCACACATTATTACTAGAAAAAAAAAGTAAGTGATATTCAACCATCTCAAGAAATTAGTGATTAATACGGTCATCCTCAAATCACAGGTATGCGAAGCTAATTCAGGGAGCTGTTACACATGCATGCACACATTAGAATTAAGAATTTTAGTAGCAGCAGAAAACTAGTAGTGATGTTCGATTTGTCTGTCACCTGATCTTAGATTCTCTCAAAAATAGGTTTGCTTAAAAAAATTTCTCTCCAGAGACATTAATTTGCTACAGCACTATGTATGGTTGTTGGACTCAAGGCACATGGATTAGACAGGAGAAGAGTATGGGCAAAGGTGTCACAAGGAATGCGAAGCAAGTCATGACATCACTAGTAAGCAAGTTCTTGTAGGGCTGCAGCCTCCAGGTAAAGAATGTTAAACTTGGTGCTACATACTTACGAATTTGCTGAAAAAACCAAAATCATTAAAAAAAATTAACAGCGACAATCGAGAGGAGAAACTCACGGGCAGTTATATTCAGATCAATCAGTCCGCGGCTCAATGAATCAGCCCATATCCCAGATTTGACCTGAAAAGTATCCTTCTTGGTGGCAGGCTTGGGTGCTGTCAGAGAGGTCTGGTCCAGGTTGTTGAGTCTGTTATTTGTAGAATGCTGTGAAGGTTCTGTAGTTGCTGCTTCAGTATGAGAGGTAAAGGCACCAAAGGTCTCATCCAGCTTGTTCAGGCTGCCGGTTGTAGAATGTTGCGAAGGTTTTGTTATTGCTGGTTCACTATGAGAAGTAAAGGCACCAAATGGGTCAGAACTCTCAAAATTGTTTAATGGAATTGCGGCAAAAGGATCAAACATTTTGGTGCTTGCAGGCTCAGAAATGGGAGACTTCATTTCAGAAGGTAAGCCCAGATCTGGTGCTGCAAAAAAGTCCATATTATTTGAAGGAAATGCAGCAGGAATGGCTTGTTGACTAGCAAAGACATCAGCGCCGCCCTGCAGTAAGATTGTGAGTAAAATACAACATCAAAGAAAAAGCAAAAACCTTGACATAAATAATTTTCATCCAAAAAAGAATGCAGGTTGCAAAAGATGAAAAGGATAATAAAACATCCTTTGCCTATCACAGAGCCTATATAAAATAAAGGCAACTAGGCACTGGTGTTTATTGGAAGTTCAATAAAGGAAAAGATAACAACCAAAAGAACAAGAAGCTTTGATTTTCAATTTTAGTTTCTCCTTTGTGCACAAGATAACTGTCCAAGTCACACAAGACTACTAAAATTTAAATCTATACGGATGCAGAACAGTTCTCTAATAGACATATATATACTTTGACTTCAACCACCTTTATAATTGGGAAAAATATTTAGACTAACCTGAGAATGAGAAGTTGCTGTTACTCCAGCTTGAGGCGAGGCTGATTGAAAAGTTGCATCAGCAAAAAGATCAACTGCAGTTGTTGCAGGATTGCTATGCGTGGTTGTTTCTGTTGGAAGAGAAACTGGTTCATCCATAAGGTCGCCCATGAAGCTTTGTCCAAATAGATCCACCTGGCTAGAGCTTGTATTAGTTGATCCTGTGAAATCAAATAGATGAGATATCAATAAGAAGCTCATTATAAACTTGAAAAATATGAGCAGATAAAATGTTGCAACATTGAGGTCTAAGAATTGAGCCTGCATGCACATTAGAATTTATTAGGAATAAAATCAGTTACCTATTAACTGACACTAAGCAGTGATGTTGCCTTATGGCTACTACCCCCCATGAACATATCAAAACATAAACCGAATTGACTTAGAACCATGCAACTCATACTTAACATTTCTAGATCAAAAGTATACAAAAATAGCATAACATGACATTGCTTTAAGCATGAGAACTGGGAAACTGACAAACATGTCCATATCTAAAAGAATGTACATTGATGCAAGAAGACTTATAAGTTATAACATATAGTAAACTTTCGGCATAAATTCAGCAGAAAAATAGAAGTGCAACAAAACGAGTAGAATAAAAGAAGGTTAAATGGTTTTGAGATTAAACTCAGGAAAACATATGATAATAAAAATTATAGCTATCTTTTTAAGTAAATGATTTATCATCCCAAAAATTAATCTTGAAATACTATGCAAATTGAATGACAGTATGCTCAACTATTGTACGTGTTGCCTGGTAAATCCATATTGGACCAAAACCTGACAAGATTAAGAAATATCCTAACCTAACAAATCAAGTTAGCCCCTAAACTTACATGATTTCTAAACAAGTTGATTGTTTGTTTGAAATAGATGGAACCACTTAAGCCTCAGGCAAGCTCACCACAAACACCTAAATTGCCATCTGTAGCTTATATCCAACCTGAAGCTACATTGAACATACATAAATGGGCAGGTTTGTCTCCAAATTCCTGACTAAAAAGAATGTGCACCTAAGTCATCATCAAACCGAGCTTGATGCAATACCCATATGGTTCACCATCTGGAGATGAAGAATGAGAAAAAAAAAAGAAATAGACCATGTGTTATGCTACCTGGACACTCTTGTGCAGCTTTTAGAATTCCTATCGGATACATATCCGAGGTGATACGGGACAGGCATTTGAGAGTTATCATTTTTTTGCTTTCAGCTTTTAGAAATAGGTTAAGAGATGGACTTGTCAAACAATTAGTTCGACGCACTACAATAATGTTTAAAGTAGGTTTTGTTCTTTTTAGAGATTGGTCAAGAAAGTAGGTACCCAATAAAAAATCCGAAAATATCTTTTCTTTAAAAAATGCCAAAGCTTATTGAGAAGTTTGAATGAGAAAAATGTAACTTGAAAGATCAAAACATATATTCTTATTCAAAATTATTTTTTTCTATGTATCTTGCTCTTCCTTTCCTTTTTCTTGTTAAGTTGGATAATTGGACATATGTCTGCATCTAATTCTCGTAAGAGAGGGTAGCAATAATTTTCTAGCTCATCTGAAGTTGCTATTCTTTGGTTTATGCTGAACATGATAAGAAAAGAAGAAAAAGACCTAATGCAACATGGATGGAGGTTGCAAGGAAGGATATGGAGAAACTTGGAATAACGTCAGAGGTGCTTCAATATGGGAATACTTAGTAAATGAGAATCCATAAAGCAAAACCCAAACAGTTGGGAGACAGCTTGATGATTATGTTTATGAATAAATCAAAGAGTGAAACTCCAATAGGTGGAAACAATATCAGCTAGTTGTTTGAGCAATGTCAAAATATCAATTATAGATTCAATTCTACGAAATATTCATGTACAACTGATCATATCACTTAGCCTTGAAAAAAAATTCAGAAAAAGAGTGTCAAATATTATTATATCATTTTCTCCTTTTCCAGATGAAAGCTTAATTTTCTTTTTCTATACTTCGCAGAGTTTTTTATTAATTTATTCATTGTTTAAGCATTGATGCACAAACTGTTCGGAAAATGTATGAATCTTACTTATCAGAATCTAATCAAAGCCACCGTAAGAGTACTTGCGTAACTTATATGCACGTGCATGCACACTCACATATAATCTTTCACCATGTACAATTAGTAAACAATAACTTAAATACTCACCAGTTTTAGATGATCCACGTGGGTCAAAGTCATCAAAATCATCCTCACTACTATTTGCTTGAACACTCGGACTTTTAGAAGGTGGAGTGAGGCCTGGCTTACTTGATGGCTTTGAGTTTGATTGTAAAGAATCTTGATCCCTATTACAGAACCGACAAAGAAATTTTAGTTGAACATTAGCTGTAAGTGAAGCATCATCAACAAAAAGATTTTTAGATATTTAAAGTTCATGACACATGATTGGATTAAGGCAACATTATTTCATTCTATATAAACAACCAATGTCCATCTAAGGCAATTTTTTACAGCCTCTGATATATGCAAGCGTCAATTCGTTTTTTCCATAATGTTGTACATGCACCCCTTGGAAAAATAATATGAATTCTTGTGGCATCTTTTAGGTAGAAGTACTGTGAATAAATATTTTAATTATCACTTGTCTTGAACTTAAATACCCACATTACAGCTTCCCAATATAATTCTCCAACAATGTTTTCATGTAGATAATCCCAAATATATTAGGCTGGCGAAGGTCAAGACTGTTTTTCCACATTATAAGCTATCTAAGCATGGAAAGTAGCATCCGATCCCCCCAAAGAGGCCTAGACCAGGCCTCAGAAGTCATTGGTAGCAGGCACAGTCTTGTGAAAAGCTCAGCTCGGTCCAAACTTGGATGCTATGAACCCCCAGTTTCATATAATTAAGTAGTATTTAAGCCTCCCAAAGAGGAACAGGCCAGGCCTCAGAAGTCATTTGTGGAAGCAGGCATGGTCTTGGGAAAACCTCAGCTTTTTTTTTCTACACTTGGCTCCTGTGAACCCCTAGTTTCACAAAATTAAGTAGCATCTAGGCCCAAGAGGCCCAGGCCAGGCCTGAAGAATTATATGTAAAAGCAGGTGTGGTCTTGCAAAAAGCTCAGCTCGGTCCAAAGTTGGCTCCTGTGAACCCCTAGTTTCACAAAAATTACATAGTATCTACGCCCAAAGAGACCCAGTCCAAGCGTGGGATTTTTTTCTTTTTCATTTTGTTTTTGTTATTCCCAGAAACAGGCATGGTCTTGGGAAAAGCTGACCTCGGTCCAAACAAGGCCTTCTGATCCCTTAGTTTCATGTATTATATATCACTAGAAGATCTTAAACTCTATTAGCAGAAAACTACATCATTCTCTCGATTTCCTATTCTTTTGTCTAATCTGATTTTCATCTGAAGCAAGATATAACTACAAAAATTCCTGAAATACAACCAAAACTGTATGCATGACAGTTCCATTAATCCTAGTTCAATTATGACATCAAAACTCTATTGAACTATATAACAGGAGCATTAGTTTATTAAACATGGTAAGATAGTCAAATCAACAAGTAAGCATAATGTAACAGAAGAAGAAAAAAAAACAAGTATAGAAGGCTAATTGAGTCTACCGGGCTTGATGTGCTACCGGCTTCTTTGATTTGCTCGCTTCATTTTCATTTGCAATGCTTTTATGCGATTCGCTGTCTCTGTAATTATCTCTAAAAGTGTCACCATCCCTTGAACCACTTAGGCTTCCATAGCGATCACTAAAGCCACCACTGCTGTATGAGGCCCCACTTGATTTATATGTTATTCCAGTTGAAGACAGTCCAAAATACCTAAACACAGTAGCAACTATTGATTCAGAAAAATATGGCTTAGATATGAGCAGAAAAAGATCTCACAATGAGTGAACAGAGCTTACTTATCACGGGTTGCAGCAGCTTTCTCTCTAACTGTTTGTATTTTTTCTTTATTATTCAAAAGAGCTAAAATGGTTTCCGCCTTCTTTCTCACATTGATCCCGACATCCTTTCCATTAGGTTCAACATACTCAAATCCTGAAAGTGCCTTTATGAATACAAAACACATAAGCAAGAAGTAATTGCCAAAAAAAAAAGAGATCTAAGTGGACAAGTCATCTTAATAGTATTCTTATCAAGGGTGAAGAAGCAGTACTGAAATTTGAAAAGTATGCTCGAGAATGTCATCAACTGCACGTTCTGATCCATTTGCGATCAAGTACTCAATAACAGCCAATGCCTAAAAGGGAGAAAGTTTGGAGCAAAAACTATATGAATGTTAAAACAGTATGTATAAATAGCATAAGAAGCTTAAGACCAGTTTATCTATTTAAAATATAAAGCTTCAGGTGTCACCTTGTACACATGACGCCATTTGGAACCAGTATCTGACAATCTCGTCCAAAGTACATTCATAATCATCTGGCATTCAGTGCTGTGCAGATAACATTTACATGAATTAGAAAAACAGATACTTTAGAAAATTAGCTCTAAATAAACTAAAATAGAGGTAGGAATAACAATATTTTCAGTGGCAATTTCAAATAAAACAGAGGCAGGAATTACAATTTTTTGGTGGCCTGAGCGATCTCCAAAAGAGCAGATCCATGAGGACCCCAAGGCTCATCACTAGTTGCATCAAGAACCTAAATTTTGTAATGCTGATAAATCAATATAAAGAAAGAAATATAGAGGACAAAATAGAGAGTCCAACACATACAGATATAAAAATTAGCAGTCACTTGTATGAATATCAACTTCTTCTCAAATTTCAAGGTCCGCAACAATCCGATTCATGATCTATGCTACCAACTTCCAAACTAAAGATTGAGGAGAAGAGAGTTGGCTGCATATCTAAGAATTAACCATGTAAAAGTGAAAAGAACAACTGTATTTTTCTCTTTCTTTGTGCAGTCATTTTCAGGGAACTATAGAATTGCAATATCAAAAAAAAAAAAAAAAAATTCTTTCAGCTCAATTCTCCAAGATCAGGAGTAAATATTTTTTCTTTTATGTAATCAAACTTTTTGAGGGAGCACGAGAATTGATGCCTCGAGTACAAGCTGGTAAGATAGGATGAAATCACTACTTGAAGAATGCGCGCACGCGCACTCAAAAAAAAAAGTTTCTTTCCATTATGCATATTAAATCAGATTCTAAAATCGAGTCCATCAACTAACGGAGGAAGCTCCTTGTTTTTCCCAGATAGAAAACAATAAAAACCATAAAACCAAGATTTGAAAGAAATTTCAACGAACCGAGTCCTCATTACCACAGATCAAGCCACTAAAAGCAAAATCCTAACCTTTTGTTCGGTCTCCGGCACCTTCAGCACTTTAAGATTAACCTCTCTCTTTCTGAAAAATAACAGAAAAAAATTAGAAAGAAAAAAAAAAAGAACAAGACAAAGATCTTCGGAGGGCGAAATGGATAGATTTCCAAACGCAAGACTTACATTTCGCGGACAGTTTGATCCAAGACCTTCATGAAATCCATTGCCGGAGCGATCAAAGTAAAAGATCTCGATATCGCCCAGATCTGGAATTGGTGGGGTACGGTGGAGTATTGAACTTTTTCAGATCGGCAGAGATTCTAGGGTTTCGAGGGTTAGGGGTATGAGATCCGGGGCATCTGAGGTGAAGCTCCCCTGAGATCTCCGGAATGGAGGACTAGAACAAAAGTTACAGTTAAGGATGATTGAAAAGGGTCGGCTTCAGGAGATGGGGGGCATTGTTTTCTTTTTGGTCCGGCGAACGGCCGTTAAATTGTCCTGATCAATGATCGTGCGGCTCTGTTTCGCCGATCCCACCAAATCAGGAGCAACGCACGAAGAAAATGTAGGGTGAGGATGCATGTAATCATCTAACGGAGACACGTCGTTAAATACAAATTTATATTTACGCAAAATCTATTATTATTGTATATCTATTGAATAGATACTAAATTCTCCATTCCTAATTAATAACATTGGTATTAATATATTTGACTATTATTAATATTAATATTTAATATATAATAGATATTAAAGATGCTAAAATTGATATCCTCAATAATCATTAAAGTTCAATATTTAATGTACAACAAAAATTTTATTATTGAAGCTTTCTATTCATTATATTAATTATATATATTGCAAAATTAGTTGGATAAGAAAGAAAAAAAATATAGCGTGCACATCTAGCATGCATTAGTGATACCAATATTAATGACAATTATTTCTTTATAGAAGTTTAGTTCATGCATAGCTCTTGGATCAATATGTGAATACCTGTATTAATGACAAGAAATTATAAAAATTTAGTTATAAAAGCCTTCTATTATTATAATTTATTGTATTGTTAATTATTATATTATATTTCAAAGATAATTGAAAAAAATAAAAAACATAGATATTTATTATGTGGGGCTAGGTATTAAAGTTATTGTATTAAAGACAGAAGTTTCTGCACGGATGCTAAACTTGTAAAGAGTTCTCCATTCTCTATAGGGATACTAATATTAGTGGCGTCGGTGATAATATAGATATTTCTCCTCAATTATCATTAAATTTATTGCTACATATACTATAGAAATTCAACTATTGAAACTTCCTTTTTACTATAATTTGTTATATTATTATATTACATTTTAATAATAGCTAACAAAAGAAGAAAAAACGTACTCCGCATATCACATGGGTTATATACTAGTTAGAAGTATAATTTCAACTGTGAGTTTTGAGATGCATGATCAATACTAGAAGCTAAGATTTTAGGTTTTTGCTGATGTTTTAGTGGAGCTCATAAAAAAAAATTCTATGAAATTGTCTAAAAGAGTTTTTCTGTAGACATGTGAATTGATTTAGATTAAGATTCATCGTACTAGTATGTACCTCCTATGCCGGATGTACCACCAATATCGAAACCGAACCGATACTAGGTGGGGAGGAGATGCATATCAAGTATCAATATTCTGAACAAATCCATATCCAATACAGATACCGAAAATGGTATTGCAAACGTCGACTAAAATTGATTTATGAATCTAAATAGTTACAAGCAAATTACAAGGGAAGAGTAGAAATAGTGATAGTGTTGTGGAAGGAACCACTAAAAATCAGGTGTTTCCTATGGGTATGCCTCAGAAAACAAAATACTTGTGACAACCTCAATAAGAAGCTAGGGACACAGAGGATTGTGTGTTTATGTGCTGACCCAATTGAATCTGTGGATCGTGTCTTTACTAACTACTCATTTGTAAAGGCAATATGGATGGCTTGCTGCAACATTATCAGCATTTGGGGGCTTTCCATCAGCATCTTATACTTATAGCCTAGGTAGCGGTGATATTATGAGTCTGCTAGAAGAAAACTTCGGACGCGGATAGCAGATACGCATATACCTTCTTCACTCCGCTATGAATCTATAGCAGTCTTGGTATATTTCGTTAGTTCTGATTGCTTGTACTTGCTTTCACTGCTAAATTCTTCTTCTACAATCCTGTAAAAGTAAATTATCTTGTCTCAATAGAATTGGGAGGCCAAGTCTCCCTTACATAAAAAAAAGGGTTTTGCAACTATATGGATATTTCTTTGATTATACTTGAGATGCATCATGCAACAGACTTTTGGTTGCGCAGCTGGTAGAGTTGCTTTCAAAATAAGCCATTCATGCTTGCACGGGCGGTTTTGGTCGAAAGTCCGTGTCTGGGCGGAGCAATATTTGGTGCGCTAAGCTTGACAGCTTGCGCTGCCAAGTTGGGTACATGGCCTCATGGCATTGGCGAAAGAATGGCCACTTGGCTTGGTGATGAGAGGGAGCCACATGAGGCAGGCTACTAACCCTAGCGCAGCTTTGGGCTGTCTACGATGTGATTGTTACATTTAGTTGCACCGTTTAACCATGGTGATCCTACATAGTAGTGATCCCAAATCATTTCTACTTCTTAAATCACCACCCAACGCAGTGATGGAAAATCTTTCCTTGAGCATAAGTGCAATATCATTCCAGTGAAAGTTACTAATGGGTTGTTACAACGATCTATTATAGGTAAACCTGCCAATATTAGGGTCTTGAGTTGGAGAGAGCGGCTCCAAATTGCACTTGAATCTGCACAAGGTTTGGCATTAACATGATGAAATTCGTTTTTGCTCTTTCTTCCATTCCTCGGATTATGGAGTTCCTCTTCATCCTTTTTTCCCTTGGCATGATAACTATGTAAGGATGGAGTATCTGCACATGGGATGCAGGCCGACAATAGTACATAGAGATGTGAAGACCAGCAACATTCTGTTGAACCAATATTTGGAGGCTAAGAGCACATTTTGGGCTATCTAAGGCGTTCCAGAGTGATCTTCACAGCCACATACTTACAGCAGTAGTCGGCACCTCAGGATTCCTTGATCCTTAGTATGTCTGTTTGCTAAACTTTTTTTCTTTCTGTAGAATAGGTGGCTTGCGACGTATTGTCTTGTGACATATTGTTGAAAGCCAAGGATAGGCCAAGAAGGCAAGGGACAACATAATTGAGTCGACTCTTGACCTGAATCATGTTTGTTTCATCATTATGAATACTCTTCTAAAAATTTAAATTTACGTGAATATCCTTTTAAAATTTATATTTATTTCTATACCCTCATAAAACACTACTTTTGCACAAATGCCCTTAATATAACGGTTCTTCTAACATTGTTAATAAAAACTACATATATTTTAATTAAAAAAATTAAAATTACTTTTTTGGTCCCCTATCACAATCATGTTTCTTTTTGTACACCTGCCCATAAGGGTATTTTAGTCATTTTAATTTGAAATCATTTATTTTGTAACAGCATTAGATGGTATGGGTACATATGCAAAAACAAGGATAAAAAAGGGTAGAATAGTAAAATAAGTGTTTTATGAGGGTATAAATGCAAATATCAATTTTGAGAGGGTATTTATATAAAATTTGATATTTGTGAGGGTATTTATGTAAAAAAATCCTAAAATGAGACATACAACCAGGAAAGATATTTTGAAACATCAACCACCAATGGAGTTCAATTCAAACATCACACACACACACACACAACACCACACCCACCGATAGAAGATTACCTCTAGAATTGCCCTAAACTGCTGTCGCCAGTTGCTGTAGCTACTGGAGTTATCTGAAATAGCTCCAGTTGACCCCCTGTCACTACATATCTGAGTAACTCTTGATAGCCGATAGTGAAGTAAAACTATAAGCTGTTCCTCTGTGACGTGATGCTTATTATGTCTACATTACCTTTAGCTTTATCATATTTTTGTTAGGAAGTTAGCTTTGTTGTATGTTGGTGACTTATCTGGAATAACAAATAATTTATGGGGAGCTTAGCTGATTCCTGTTTCGCATTTGCTCAGGTATTCTCAGGCTTGCCAGCTCAGCGAGAAGAGTGATGTATATAGCTTTGGGGTGGTTCTCTTGGAGCTAATCACAGGCCAGCCTCCGTTATTGCCTGGACCAGGAGAGGGTCACATAGTTCAAAGGGTGGGGCCAAAAGTTGCCCAAGGGAACATTGATGATGTTGTGGATGCAAAGCTGCAAGGAGAGTACAATGATAGCACTTATCTGCACAAAGCAGAGCTCTGTTCAGAGGGCGACCATGGCTGATGCAGTCATTCAGCTTAAGGAAAGCTTGGCGCTTCAGCTTGCTTGGGACCAGCACCATTATACGATGAAGCTGTTGACACGAGCCTGAACAGTACCTTTGAAATAGCCCATGTTGGAAAAATATCAGTTGTAGGGGGTCCTTTCTCCATAAAATGCTGCTTGCAGATCATCTATATTCTGTTTTTCCAATGTTAGGATGTTTTAGATTTGGACTTGATGTGGCTTTGAGTTTTAGTGTTTACATGATCTTTGGATCTGGTAACCTTTTCTATGAATGTTTCTCCAAGAAGCACGTCTCAATAATAATCCAACTTTAAGGACCAAATTATTTTTTCCCCTTTGGTTCCTCTACATTTGTTTGGAATTTAGAGTTTTGTGTTCCTTCAAATGTGATTTATTGTATTGCATATAAAAAAAAGAAAAAAAAAGAGGATTTGTGGTCTATTACTGTGACTTGCAGCATATTAATTGCATGATGAATGTTGGGAAACAGATATTCTTCCAAAGCTATTGCTTGAAACATGTTCCTTGATCATAATTTTGTATATAATTTTTTCATACATACATACAAAAAAGAAAATTAAAAAAAAGAGGATTTGTGGTCTATTACTGTGAATTGCAGCATATTAATTGGATGATGAAGGATGGGAAGCAGAAATTCTTCCAAAGCTTTTGCTAGAACCTTGTTCTTTTATCATAACTTTGTGTGTGATTTCTAACATATGATTTTTTGAAGCTATATGATACCTTATTGGCTCATCCATGCTTTTGTCAGACTCTTATTTTCTAAGATCTCATTGCATGCATGAGATAGCTGTCTTTGATCCACCAACTGTATAACAACAACAACAACAACAAAATACACATATACTCAAGATGGTGATCCTGGAAATTTGTCTGCATACCAGATAATTTTGATAACTAAAAATTTACTGTATTAAGGAAATAGGTTAGAGTCAGTAAATAATCAAGTAATTAATCGTCCTTAGAATTTTGTGACCTTGGAGCACCAGCTGGTTAAACTGGACCAATATGCCAGTCATCACCTCAGAAGTATGCAGTGCTCGTCCTGCACAATTTGAAACTACATCGAATACATCATGTGAGTAATTTTAAGTGAGAAGGAAGTCTTAACAATATAAGATCTTCTGTAGACCTACCAACAACTGCTACACGTCTTGGTTGTAAGAATTTCTCAGTGGGACTGCAATATATTTGTCACCCAACACTTCGACATGCGGGCCCCAATGCATAAGCCCGTTGGGCACCCAGCATGGAGGTCACGTAGTCGCACAAAAATCTTCCATTCTCTGGGGTGAGATTTTTGATAATTTGATGTTTTATTTTAGAAAAAAAAATAAATGTAGATAAACTTTGACAGTAGTGTGAGTGATGGCGGCGGTAGAAGAGGAGCCAGTTTCGTGATTAGAGATCCTAACTCATGTCTTATTGATGTTGCCGAGAGCCAGATCTATGATACCATTATCATAGGAGTTGAGTTGAGGGCAGTCTGAATAGGGGTCGGCTATGCGACGTTATGCTTATGGGCAGATTTCATTCATTTAGAGGACGATTCGACTACTGTGATTGAATGGATCTGTAGGCAGACTGCGGCTGCAAATAGACACCCCTTTGCTCCAGAACATTTAGCAGTGTGCGAGAGATTGTACTACTTTCAGCGCGGGTCATATCTACCACGAGGTAAATAGAGCGATGGATTGAGTTACATCTTTTATTGCCGATCACTCTGCTGAAATGCTGGAACGGTGCCACCCTCCTTCTGGAATATTTTATTTTTTGACTTATGTGGATGTACTATATTAGATTTATGTGATTCATCCCTCTTATATATATATATATATATAAAAATCTTAATTTAGTGCCGACGATGAAACAAATTGGTGACTTTTGAGGAAGTTGGAGTCAAAACTCGGCCATGTGACATTGCCGTTGCAAATGGAACGATCGCCTTCCACGGCCATCTGACCATCTTATTTAACCTAAAAAGCAAGGCTGGCCAGATTCTACTACCAGACAGAACTGGTTTCAAACCTCGCTCAAATATTTATAGAAGTCAAATCTCCGTTATGATATGTTTTTCTTTAATAAAAATTCCGGGCAACTTTTATTCCTCCCTGACCATCAAACAAAAAAAAAATTTATAGAAGTCATCTCTCTGACCATAATAATATAGCACAACAGCAACAGCTCCTCACTCATCTGGACCAGGGGCAGCAGAAGAGTTGCTGTAACGATGGGATACTCCATCTTAACAATGATGGCAGTATGGTGCCTGCTTCTTTTGGGCATCTCAGTAGTGGCAGTACGAGTTCATGGCCAGACTAATACCAGTACCATGGGTGAGCTCTACGCCTCTACCTCAAGCTTTTATTCCCCCTCTCTTTCTCAACTCTCAATCCAGCCAAAGTAATTCACATACATTCGCTGAGCATCTAGCTAATCTCTCTCTCTCTCTCCAAAAGGAAAAAAGAAAGAAAAAGGAAATCCCTTTACATTCTTAGAAAACAATATTTGCTGAGCTCATAGAAATTCCGAACCTTTCTGTATTTGATGCAGGTTTCATAAGCCTTGATTGCGGCATTGCTGATGGTTCCAGCTACACCGATGACACTACCAATATAACGTACGCATCCGATGATCAATTTATTAGTGGTGGGACAAAGCACAACATTTCAATGCAATATGTAACCGCTTCAACAAAGAAACAGCAACTAAGTCTTGGAAGCTTTCCGAACGGAACTCGAAATTGCTACACATTGAAGCCCATAGTTGTAGGTCAGAAGTATCTTCTAAGAGCATTATTCTTGTACGGGAACTATGATGGCCAACTTAGTGCGCAATTTGAGGCACCGATTCTATTTGATCTTCATCTTGGTGTCAATCTTTGGAGATCCATGAACATTTCTGATGCAGCCAAGACCTATAAGGCCGAGGCTATGTTTGTTTCCTCAGATGATTCCATATCGGTCTGCTTGATAAACACAAGGAACGGAACTCCTTTTATATCCTCACTGGAGCTGAGGCCGCTGAAGAATTACCTTTATCCACATCTGAATGCCTCTCTTTCCCTGGTTCTTTTCAACCGATTCAATATGGGACCGACAACAGATGATCTAGTGAGGTATGTGGAGCATCTCAACTTAAAATTCCCATTTCACAGTATTTTCTACTTGATCATTCCCTATTCATGAGCATTTGGACTTGTCTTACTACAATATTGATGCTATCATACCATATTGGTGAAGGTTTTGGATAATTGTATTAGAGACGTGGACTCAAATGCCAATCTTTCCCAAGGATATTTATTAGCCCGAAGGGTGTGGCCTTACTATTTGTATTCGGAACGATACCCAACAATTACTTATCTTCTTTTATCCTAATTGAGAATTTGAATTGATACTTGGAAATGAGTATGCTAAACTAGCATTAAACCCTGGCTATTTCAGATTGTTTGAAGGGGTTAGTGCCAATTTAGCATTTTTTCCCAGTTGAACCAATCTTTTTCCCCATTCACTACCACGCTAGTTTAGGGATGACACAAGTAGAACATATGTTAATTTTGTTGGTCAATGAATGAACGAAATTATGTTGCCAGAGAGGTTTGATAAGTGCTTGATAATCTATAATTTAGTTATCTTTCCATAGCACTTATCAATGTTCTTAAACTGATAAATACGTATTTTACCATAAAATTGAATGATCATTGAAATAAATTTAAAATATGGTAAAAAGCAAATAATTCTTTTCTTAAATCAGATTCTGAACTTGTCTCTCTCTTGTTTGCAATCTTTCATGAAAATTACAGGAAAACATATAAGGAGGAGATTGTGTTGACCCGGTTTGGTAACCTGATAGAATTGTAGTCAAGCTAAGGTTATAATTAAATGGGTTTTGGTCCTGATTCGATCGAAAGTTATAATTTATTTTGTATGGGGCAGAGGTTTGATTAACCCTTTTTATTAGGTCACGGTCCTGTTTTTAGTCTTGTCTAGTCGAGTTCGATCTGAAGCAGCTTAGCAAGAATTAAATTTAAATGACAATGGGCTCAAGGACAAGTCAACCATCATGACCCACCTCAAACCCAAAGTCAATTCTCAACCAATTCCTTACCTACCTTCATATAAAATTTATAAATTTAAAACAAAAAAAAGGGGAAATAAGGAATATAATAAAAATAATTCGGGGGAGAGCTCGGTTCGAAAGAAAACAGGGGAACCCCTGTTTCGGTGAAGAAGAAGAAGGAGAAAGCCGAGAGAAAGAAATAAAAAAAAGAAGAGAGAGGGGAGGAGAGAGAATAGTTTGTGATATATTGGGAAGAATGGGAGGTGAAGGCTTTCATTTGAAGATGGAAGGACATCCGGCCACCATGCGCGGCTAAACGTCTAGTCTAGGGCTGGATGAAGCCCTAGCAATGTAACAGGGCATTGTAGTTCTTACTCTCTTAATCTTTTTGGAGTTTGTTTAAATTCTCATTCTCAATGAAACATTATTTTATGATGTTTAAACCTTGAGCATGCCATTTACTATTCATGTTTGCTAAAGTAGTCTAAGATGATCCATGCCTAGGAAGATGAGATGTGCTATACCCTAGATTAGCATACTTAGGTAGACACTTCATGCTATACCGAAGATGGATCTTCCTAAAACTCTTTATGTTTTTATTTTAAAAGGCTTGTAGCCAAAATTGCATGCCTCTCCAAAAGATAAAAACTAAGAACACAATCCTTGATGCAATGCTATGTGGTGGATTCCAAACCCTAGATCTATTTACTTTGATAAAATTTCAATTCGTACTCATAGATTAATTTAGTTAAATCAAGTTAGCAAATCCTTCTTTTTGATTTATTTTTAAAAGAAAAATAACTTGTCTCCAATCCCTGTGGACCGACACCCGTAATCACTATCCTACGGGATACGTGCTATTGCGTGGTTTATTTTCAAAATTGAAAGAACCGATCAATTTTTGGCGCCGTTGCCGGGGATTGCTAACATAGTTATTTTCCTTATTAAAAAAAATTATTTAAAAATTAAAAAAAAAAATTCTTTAAAAAATTTTCTATTATTGTTACTTTTCTTATCTTCTTTTTCTCCCTTACTAATTTTTATTTTTATTTTTATTTTTTTTATATATTATTTGATCAGGAATCGAGAAAAAAAAATCTGGGATGATCAAAAGGAGAACTGCCGGAAAAGAAATGCTGTAGAGGTTTGCAAAAAAAAAAAAAAAATTAAATTGCTGGGGAAATTCCCTTTGGTAACCTCTAAACTTTTCTTATTAATTATTGGTTTGAAATTTTGTGGTGATTGTTTGATTTTAATTATAGCAAAATTGTGAATGCATGCTTGATACACATACACAAATCAATTTGCACATAGTAAGGGCAATCACCCCAACAAGATAAGAGCCGGATTTCATCACCGGACTCTTGCCCAACTTAGGTGAACTCAATCTCACATAGTGTCATCTTTAATTAAAATCAATTAGACGTTGGCCCCTAGGGACATTCGAGCTCAATAGGACGAAGATCACCGAAGGTTGCACCAATTTCGCTCTGTGGCTTAGTTGATGTCTAGGCAAGCTTTGTCCCTATAAGGGAGACAGTTCATCTGTTCGAGGCAAGTGGGTTTTAAGTGGGACCTTTGCGAACGCATCGTGACCCCTCCACTTACCTGGGAGCTTACCTGGTCAACTCGGTTCATTAGACCGGATTGGAGGCTTAGGTGCCCTCTTCAAACCAGTTAGGAGCTGTCTAGTGATTTTAGGACAAATCAAGGACTGATGTGTTTTTCTTTTATTGCATGCTTGATTGATCGAGTACTAGTGTATGCACGGTAGTCGTTCTAGAGTACAAAACCTATTACCTTTTGACCCTGAAATAGAACGAACCCTTAGGAACATTCGAGCTAAGATCAAAATATTAGGATCATCCCCACCTCTTAAGATGGCTGAAGAACAACCCAAACTCCTGAGGGAGTACTTTACTCCCACCATTTACACTTCCCCATCTTGCATTCGATTACCTGAAGTAGCAGCGGTACAATATGAAATAAAGTCTAGTGTGATCCAAATGCTTCCATCTTTTTATGGGCTCACCAATGAAGACCCATATAAACACCTAGATGAATTCCTTGAGATTTGCACCACTGTCAAGATTCAAAATTTCACTGATGATGCTTTAAAACTTAGATTATTCCCCTTCTCCCTTAAAGATAGAGCTAAGCAATGGCTGAATTCTTTAGAGACCAATTCGATTCATTCCTGGGGTCAAATGCAACAGGAATTTCTTAAAAAATACTTTCCCATAGGAAGAACGAACCAGTTTAGACGTGCCATTACAAGCTTCTCCCAAACCGAGGGAGAAGAATTTCATGAAACTTGGGAGAGATTTCGTGACCTAATCCGTAAATGCCCACATCATCAAATACCTAAGTGGCAGCTAGTGCAATGCTTCTATGATGGATTGACTGAACGAAACCGTCATATGATTGATGCTGCATGCGGGGGGACTTTCATGCTTCGAAATGAGCATGAAGCATGGCAATTATTTGAAAATCTTAATGAAAACTCCCTCCACCATGCTTCATGTTCTCGTCAAGCACCCCCGAATTTTCAAAGAAAAGGGGCCATTTGTGAAATAAGTCATTCTATGGACCTGTCTAGCAAGGTAGATGCATTGTCCCATAAGATTGACCAACTAATGATAGGAGGACATGTCGTTAGCTCTTCCCAAGCACAAGTGTGTGCTATCTGTTCTAGCCCATCACATTCTATTCATGAGTGCCCCTCAGCACCCCAATTTTCCGAACTCGTGCAAGAACACATCAATGCTGCCCAAACACAGCCCAGACCGGATAATGATCCATTTTCCAATACATATAATCCGGGATGGCGGAATCATCCAAATTTCTCTTGGAGACAGCAAGCTTCGAACTCTGCCCAACCCCACTCTCAAAATTTTCAAAATCCTCAGAATTTTCATCTCTACCGTCCCTCAACTCAATTTTAATACCCTCCCCCTCCAACCCAAAGAAATACAGCCTTTGAGGAGAAGGTGTTGACTGCCCTTCAAGGTTTGGAGGCAAATACACAACTATTGCACTCTCACACACAATCAATTGCTAAGCTAGAATCCCAAATGGGTCAACTAGCCAATGCATTAAATAAACGAGAGGAAGGTAAGCTTCCAAGTCAACCAATGAGTAATCCAAGGGGACAATACGTGGCTCAAGAAACCCGACTAAATCATGAGCAAGCCAATGCTTTGACTACCCTAAGGAGTGGTCGTATAATAGATAATAAGGTTGGGGAGAGTAACAATAAGGAAGATGAAGAAGAGGAGAGGAATGTTTCACATGAAAACCCAAAACCTTCTTCAGCTAGTCCACCATCTGTCACAACCCATACTCCAAAGGCTCCATTTCCTGAAGCACTTAATGCACCCACTCCCTTTGGCAAGAAGGGAACTTCACTAGAAGAGATGATGGAGGTGTTCAAACAAGTTAAAATCAACCTTCCACTTCTTGATGCCATCAAACAAGTTCCCTCCTATGCCAAATTTCTCAAAGACCTTTGCACCCAAAAGCGAAAATCTAGGACACATGTGCCTAAAAAGGTCTTACTTACTGAACAGGTAAGTTCCATTCTCCAATACAACACCCCTCTAAAATTCAAAGATCCTGGCGCTCCCACTATTTCCTGTGTCATAGGAGATAACTCCATTGACCGAGCGCTCTTAGATCTAGGGGCAAGTGTGAATCTTCTACCCTATTCAGTCTATGAGAAATTTGGGTTAGGTGAATTAAAACCTACCTCGGTGTCCTTACAATTGGCCGATCGATCTGTGAAGATACCACAGGGGATGATTGAAGATGTTCTTGTCAAGGTAGACAAATTCTATTTTCCAGTAGATTTTATCGTCCTTGACATGGAACATGTGCCCAACCTAAAAAAACAAATCCCTGTGATTCTTGGTCGTCCCTTTTTAGCGACAGCCAATGCATGCATTAACTGTAGAACTGGGGCAATGGATATATCATTTGGGAACATGAAAATTAAATTGAATGTGTTTCATGCCGCTGACCAACATGTGAGGGAAGACGAGTGTTGCCTAATTGACGAAATGGATGATCTTGTAGAGGAAGCCCTTCCCTATATCTTAGCAGATGACCCCTTAGAGGCATGTCTGGCCCATTTTGACATTGACAACTTTGATATAGACAAGGCCATAGAAGAAGTTAACATCTTACTTGACCATCAATTTCCTGTGAGTTCCCTTCCTTGGAAGAGCCGACCTGAACCTCTTCCTCCCATTGCTAGCGCGCCACTTTGTCCTTCCATTGATTCACCACCTAAACTTGAGTTAAAGCCACTTCCAACAAATCTTAAGTATGCCTTTCTAGGACCAGAAGATAGCCTCCCTGTAATTATCGCAGCCAACTTATCTACTGAACAGGAGGGTAAACTTTTGAGGGTGCTAGAAGAGAATAAACATGCCATAGGATGGTCTGTAGCCGATTTGAAAGGGGTTGACCCCTCTGTTTGCATGCATCGAATTCATCTCGAAGATGATGCAAAGCCCACCCGAGAAATGCAAAGAAGACTCAATCCTAACATGAAGGAGGTAGTCAAGAAAGAAGTGGTGAAGTTATTAGATGCCGGAATCATTTATCCAATTTCTGATAGTAAGTGGGTGAGTCCGACACAAGTGGTACCCAAGAAATCAGGTATCACTGTGGTTGAAAATACGGAAGGAGAATTGATACAAACACGGACAACCACGGGTTGGCGCGTGTGCATTGACTACAGAAAACTTAATTCAATGACTAGGAAGGACCATTTCCCTCTACCTTTCATAGATCAAATTTTGGAACGGTTGGCTGGTCAAGGTTTCTACTGCTTCTTAGATGGTTATTCTGGATATAACCAAGTACCTGTCTACCCGGACGATCAAGAGAAGACCACCTTTACTTGCCCATTTGGGACATTTGCATATAGGAGGATGCCTTTTGGACTATGTAATGCACCCGCAACTTTTCAACGATGCATGATGGCCATCTTTTCAGATATGGTGGAAAACTTTCTAGAAGTGTTCATTGATGATTTCTCAGTTTTTGGCCTATCTTTTGATGATTGTCTAGACAATTTGACCTTAGTTTTGAAAAGATGTAAGGAGACCAACCTAGTACTAAGTTGGGAAAAGAGCCATTTTATGGTTCAAGAAGGCATAGTTTTAGGACACGTCGTGTCCAAGAGGGGCATTGAAGTAGATAAAGCCAAAGTCGATCTTATTTCCAATCTTCCTCCACCAAAAACTGTGAAACAAATCCGATCATTCCCTGGCCATGCTGGTTTCTACCGTCGCTTTATTCAGGATTTCAGTAAGATTTCCAAACCCTTGTGCAATCTTCTTGCCAAGGACACTCCCTTTGTCTTTGATAAAACATGCGAGGAAGCATTTGAAAATCTTCGCTCGAAATTGACCACTGCACCTATCATACGGCCCCCTAATTGGACCCTTCCATTTGAACTAATGTGTGATGCATCCGACTATGCTATTGGGGCAGTCTTAGGGCAACGGCTAGATAAAGTACCTCATGTCATTTACTATGCTAGTAAAGCACTCTCAGATGCACAATTAAACTACACCACCACTGAGAAAGAATTGCTAGCGGTAGTATTCGCACTAGACAAGTTTCGATCTTACCTATTAGGATCCAAAGTTACCGTATTCACTGATCATGCTGCCCTTCGACACCTTCTTGCAAAGAAGGACACCAAACCCCGTCTGATTCGATGGATTCTTTTACTACAAGAATTCGACCTAGAAATTCGTGACAAGAAAGGAACTGCAAATGTCGTAGCAGACCACTTATCTAGGATTCTTCTTGAGCCCTCTAAGAATACCTCACCCTTACATGATGCTTTTCCAGATGAACAATTATTTGGGGTACAAGGAATGAAAACGCCATGGTTTGCAAACATAGTAAATTACCTTGCCATAGGACGAATTCCTGATGATTGGTCAACTCAAGACAAGAACCGATTCTTTTCACAAGTAAAGTTCTATTATTGGGATGATCCCGATCTATTCAAGTATTGTCCCGATCAAGTAATCCGTCGATGTGTCCCCGAATGCGAATTTCAAAGTATTCTTTCATTCTGCCATTCACAAGCTTGTGGGGGACATTTTGGGGGTAGAAAAACTGCAGCAAAAGTTTTACAAAGTGGATTTTATTGGCCCACACTTTTCAAAGATGCCCATAACTTTTGCCAAACTTGTGAACGGTGCCAACGGATGGGTACCATCTCTCGTAGAGATATGATGCCTTTCAATCCTATTTTAATTGTAGAAATCTTTGATGTCTGGGGTATTGACTTCATGGGCCCTTTCCCACCATCCTTTGGTTTCGAATATATTCTGGTAGGGGTTGATTATGTTTCAAAATGGGTAGAAGCTGTCGCCACTAAAACTAATGACCACAAGGTTGTGATTAAATTTTTACATGAAAACATCTTTTGTCGTTTTGGTACACCCCGAGCCATTATCAGTGATGGGGGATCTCATTTTTGCAACCGATCTTTCGAGGCTTTGGTTCGCAAATATAACATCACTCACAAAGTTGCTACCCCATACCATCCCCAAACGAGTGGACAAGTCGAGGTGTCCAATAGAGAGTTAAAACACATCTTAGAGAAAACGGTACGTCCCGATAGGAAAGATTGGTCTCAAAGGATAAATGATGCACTCTGGGCTTACCGTACCGCCTACAAAACTCCTATTGGCATGTCCCCCTACCGATTAGTTTTTGGTAAAGCTTGTCACTTACCGGTAGAACTTGAACACAGAGCTTTCTGGGCTATTAAAAAGTTTAACTTAGATATGACAGTAGCTGGTCCTCACCGAAAACTCCAACTAAGTGAACTTGAAGAATTGCGCAATGAGGCTTATGAAAATGCTAAAATTTATAAAGCAAGGACTAAGGCTTTTCATGATAAAAATATTAACCGTAAGTCCTTCGAACCTGGTCAAAAGGTTTGGCTGTTCAATTCAAAGTTGCGACTCTTCCCGGGTAAACTTCGCTCTAGGTGGGATGGACCATTCGTAGTGAAAAAGGTTTTTTCTTATGGTGCAGTAGAGATCCAACACCTCAATGGTGAACATATTTTAAAAGTCAATGGTCAAAGGTTAAAACCTTATGTGGACTGTGTTACCGATGGGCAATCGATCGAATCCCTTAATTTGACGAACCCTATTTATCAAAATAATTAAGGATGCACCATGTCTGGCTGAAGACAATAAACTTAGCGCTTGTTGGGAGGCAACCCAATTCTCTTAGATTATTTCTTAACATTGAGGACAATGTTAGGTTTAGGTTTGGGGGTATTCATCTTGATTTTCATCAAAAAAAAAAAGTTAAAAAAAAATAATAAAAAAAATCATCTTTAAAAAAAAAATTAAAAATAATTTTTTTAAAAAAAATGTGTTTATTTTCATAAAATAATAATAAAAAAAAATTTGTTAAAAAAAGAAAAAAAAAAGAAAAAAAAAACCTAATTTATATACATTTATGCGAGAATGATAAACACACAAGGTATATAAAATCTAACAGCCCAATGACTAGTGGGAAGTAATACAAATTTAAGTTCTTTTTATTAAGTCTCTCTTAGGGAGTTGTAAGCTAATTAATACTTTGGAATTTCACTACACACTGGCCGACCCTTCTAAGGTCTAGGCTCGACATTATGTTGATAGTATAGTAGCAACCTTGGACCCTGATGAATCATACTTATCTAATCCAATAAAAAAAAAAAAATCAATAAAAATGGATTTAGTCAGGAACATCGAAAAGGGCTACCTATTGTCAAAGGTCAAGTGGGCTTGTGATGAGGACTCCGAGCATAAGTCCGTAGGGGAGTCTTGATGCCCGACACCTTATGCCAACTGGTGTGAGAGTTGTCGACTGATTGCTCGTTACACGGAGAAATCACCACAAGAGTAAAAGTGTACAATTTATATATCTTTCTTAAAAAAAAAAGAAAAAAAAAGAAAAAAAATGCTGTATTGACCGAAAAGACAATAGTGTGAAAGCCGTCGTTGTAAAAATTCGAGTAAACTGGAATATTACAGATAAAGCCCGTGAGGTACTAAAGTAAACATCCACAACTCTCGAAATCCTGCAGATAAGATGATTTTGAATCAGTGAGTAGGTTTCTTCGACCAATCCTTGGAAACTACTGGTATTAGCAATATTTTGGAGATCCGAACTCTTAGCTTGGGTACGGTCCAGATTTCACTGAGCACTCCAGTATAAATAAGTCTTACAACTCCCTAACGGAAACTTAATGACTTCAACTTGAATTGCATCTTGACCTAGGATTTGGGCTGATTTAGTAAATAAAACCGTGTGTGCTTTGAAATTTTCATCATTTATGTATCTTAAATTAGATTTTAATAAAAAAAAGAGAGAGAGTTTTTGAAATTCTTTACTAGTATGCATTTGGAATTTGATTTTCACTTCATAGATCAATCAATCAAAAAAAAAAAATAAGAATAACAATAATAATAAATGATTTACTGAAGTTTGTGGGTATCTTCGCTGAAAATCCTCACGAGACTACAACTCGTCCACTAGGATAACCTAGGGGTTTAAAGCCTTGTTACATATGGTAAATGTAATCGCGATGCCTGCAAAAGTGAGTTAGAGTTGTTCTTTTCTAGTTTTATTTTGCTCGAGGACTAGCAAAACATAAGTTTGGGGGTGTGATAAGTGCTTGATAATCTATAATTTAGTTATCTTTCCATAGCACTTATCAATGTTCTTAAACTGATAAATACGTATTTTACCATAAAATTGAATGATCATTGAAATAAATTTAAAATATGGTAAAAAGCAAATAATTCTTTTCTTAAATTAGACTCTGAACTTGTCTCTCTCTTGTTTGCAATCTTTCATGAAAATTACAGGAAAACATATAAGGAGGAGATTGTGTTGACCCGGTTTGGTAACCTGATAGAATTGTAGTCAAGCTAAGGTTATAATTAAATGGGTTTTGGTCCTGATTCGATCGAAAGTTATAATTTATTTTGTATGGGGCAGAGGTTTGATTAACCCTTTTTATTAGGTCACGGTCCTGTTTTTAGTCTTGTCTAGTCGAGTTCGATCTGAAGCAGCTTAGCAAGAATTAAATTTAAATGACAATGGGCTCAAGGACAAGTCAACCATCATGACCCACCTCAAACCCAAAGTCAATTCTCAACCAATTCCTTACCTACCTTCATATAAAATTTATAAATTTAAAACAAAAAAAAGGGGAAATAAGGAATATAATAAAAATAATTCGGGGGAGAGCTCGGTTCGAAAGAAAACAGGGGAACCCCTGTTTCGGTGAAGAAGAAGAAGGAGAAAGCCGAGAGAAAGAAATAAAAAAAAGAAGAGAGAGGGGAGGAGAGAGAATAGTTTGTGATATATTGGGAAGAATGGGAGGTGAAGGCTTTCATTTGAAGATGGAAGGACATCCGGCCACCATGCGCGGCTAAACGTCTAGTCTAGGGCTGGATGAAGCCCTAGCAATGTAACAGGGCATTGTAGTTCTTACTCTTTTAATCTTTTTGGAGTTTGTTTAAATTCTCATTCTCAATGAAACATTATTTTATGATGTTTAAACCTTGAGCAAGGTTCAGCTATTCAAAACAAGTTTTAAGATCACGCCAAGTAGATAATAATCATTAATTACGAACGGTATCCAGCCTATTTCTGTGAATCTCCCCACTCACTTTCCCGATCTTAATTGAGCTACATCTGATTTGAAACGAAATAGAAATAGGGCTCGGAAACATGAGAGAATTATTTTTGATAGAAGCTGCTTATTCTTGTAATAACTATGCTAAAATGGGATAGAATAACATTATTCTTAAAATGAGTTCCTCTTTTATTTTATTGAATTTTTTTTGCATGAATATCCTTCCAAAATTAATATTTAGATGCATACCCTCGCAAAATATTTGTTTTGCTATTTTATTTTTTTTTTATCCTTATTTTTGTGTATGTACCCATGCTATCTAACGCCATTAAAAAATTAATGGTTTCAAATTAAAATGACTAAAATATCTTTAATGGGTAGATGCGTAAAAAAAATATTTATAAGGCGATCACGGTGGAGGACAAAAAAGTAATTTCAAAATTTTATTTTATTTTTAATTAAAATAAATATAGTTTTTATTAATGGGTTAGAAGAATCGTTATATTAGGGGTATTTTTGAAAAAACAGTATTTTATGAGGGTGCACAAAAAAATATAAATTTTAAGAAGATATTCACACAAATTTAAATTTTTAGAAGAATATTTATTCCAAAAAAACTCTATTTTATTTTTGAATTAGAACGCCTTCAAACATGCACTTTTCCATCTAGGAATAAGGAATTTCAGCACAACAAAAAACAAAATAATTATTTTAAGTGGTATAGCCAATCCCCATCCGCTTACGTTAGTCCGAATAGCATTGTTCCATCCAGCCGGTTGCCCGTTTGAGCAGGACGTCCCGCCCGCTTTCACTGTCCCACGCTGTATTAATTTGTCCAGGTATCCCGTCGACCCCTTCGATCGCTTCTGGGAGCCCTGCAGCAACGAGCCCTACCGAGCCGAGCTATCCACCGCGTCCAAGGTCAGAAGCCATTCCAACGACTTCGTCCAAGTGCCCTCGATCGTCTCGCAGACCGCCGCCGTGCCGGTGAACTCCTCCGAGATACAATTCTACTTGACCTTGCCGAGCGGCGATGTCCATCTCCCCTACTTCATCTTCATGCACTTCGCCGAGCTCCAATCCCTCCCGGCCAACGTCTCCAGAACGTTCGACATCAAACTGAATGGGGAATTGTGGTATGGCGCGTTCAAACCCCCTTACCTCCTCTCGGATACCGTATACAACACCAACCCTGAAGTTCGGGATTACTATAACTTCTCTCTCGCCGCGACGAATTCTTCTGCGCTTCCTCCAATCATTAATGGGCTGGAGGTTTATTCTGTCACGCGCCTCTCGGAAGTGGCTACCGATAAAAAAGATGGTATGCTGTATTTCCCTCCCTTTTCCTTTTGCTTGTGTATATAAAGAATATATACAAGGATTATGATATCTGACCTGTGAATGGCTCAATGTTCTAACCCTCTTATTCAAGACGAACATCGATACTGGGGATATTGGCCTCATTGCCTTGTTTGGACTGCTCAGTTTCTTTTCTTTTCTCGATCCATATTGAATAAAGATATTGCAATCATCTCACCCTACAGACTGCAGTTCTATGCATGGCTATAACAGTTTGCTAATTCTTAAGACTATCCACTGTTTGCATGCTTTGAAGGGTTCATCTGTACGAACTGCGCGCTCTTTCCCCAGAAAATCCTACTAGTCTGATTCTGATCCTTATTTTTTGGCATGACTTGCATAGATTTTTCTTTTTTGTTACTTTATTTTGAATGTTTTTTCAACAGAGAGCTCATATTCTGATATGCTTGCTTTATTCTACCTCCTGGAAATGTCAGTTTATGCCATCATGGCAGTCAAGCTGCAGTATGGGGTGAAGAGAAATTGGATGGGTGATCCATGTGCTCCAAGAGATCTTATTTGGGATGGCTTGAACTGCAGCTATAGTATCTCCGGTCCTCCAAGGATTTCTAGTCTGTGAGTTTCTAAAGAAAGCAAATTGCATGTCTCTTATGTGATAGTCCATTTTTTCAGAAAACACCAAAGGAAACTAACTCAAACACTATTGGTTTGCAGAAACTTGTCATCCAGCGGATTGAATGGTGAAATAACCACTTCTCTTGCCAATCTCGAGGCGATTTAGTACTTGTAAGTGTTATTGATTTCACAAGTGTAATTCTCTCTTCAGATAACACTGCTAGTAAAATTTGGTAGGGCTGATGAACTAAACAAAGGGAATTTATTTTCTCTTGCTCTAATGGTCAATTGTTCTACCCTGAAGAGGAGAACTATTATGGATATCATATGAATACAGACTTAAATATGACAAGAAAAGAATGAGAAAACATTGTAACAAATGAGGTTGGTTTTCATGGGGGCAACTCAGATGTCTCATCTTTAACAACAGCCAGCCATTCCTGCTGTTTTTTTGGGCCTTGATTGCAGCAAAAATGTCTCCATGCCGTAAAAAGGCAGCCATCAGTTTCCTGTCCTGGATAAATGTCCTAACTTATCTCCAAATCAGAATCTAACCAGCCAGCGCAGAACACTGGTTGCTGTCTGAGATAAGAATCCATATCCTTCAATGCATTTCTGCAAAAGATATTCGATCAGATGTATAGGCTGTATGCCTTTTCCATTTGGAGGAAGCTCTAGCTTCAAACCTTGGGGATTAAAATGATTGGAAGTGATCTGTCATTCCCAAAATAGGAAGAATGAAAGAAAATGCTTCACCACACGGGGTCTCTGTTACATGACCTTATGTATCGCACCAATCCCTGACTGTGCCATGGGTGATTGGTGCTCTCACCAGGGAATGGAATGGTGCTGGGAAGCAGCACTCAAAAAAGAAAAGGTCTGACACCACAACCATTAAGCTGGTTGTTTGGAAATGCAATGCCAGATAAGGGTAGTAATATGGAGTCTTAGACAAACTGTTTTGCTGGAAGTGACCTGCCACAACAAATGCTCAGTTTGAAAATGAGATAAAAGGTGGATAATGGGTGACAAGGGCCTATTCTAACTAAACAAACCATCTTTTGCATTGGAATTATCTATTCTTGGCTGTTTTGGTTATCTCACACAGTACCTAGTTCTAAGTTTGGTGGCCATTAGCTTAGGCCATGGCTATCAGACCTTCCTATCCCGATTTCACTTTTGAAATGACCAAAAGACTCCATTTATCACTTAAGGAGGGACGAAGCAATAGCATTTTTGTGTTTTTAGCCAAAAAGTAATTGCTATACCGGTGATTTGTCTATATGTACAATGTAATAACCATTACATGGTATAACCACATTTTGTGAAAGCACGTATTAAGCTTTATCCTGTTTTATCCTTTTCTGAGAATAGATGGAATTGTCTTGAGAAATCCCTATTCCTTTTCTAAACTAAGCATAAGTTTCAGCAAGTAGCATGTATGTAGCAAGCAAAGCCAAGGTTAGTTCTCCTGTCTTTTACTTCAAAATGCCCAAAGGATGTTTATCTGACCTTGCCTACCTGACACGTTGTAATTCCATATGCTTTTGACATGATGTTTGATTTGCACCTGAGATAACCCAATCATGTTGACCATGTAGCATGAATAATGTTATGACAATAAACACCATAAACTGTAACTGCTTTCCCCAATGTCAGACTTTGGTGGGTGTGGTGGCCAAGCATGTGATGTTCTTTACTGAATGAGGTTGGTATTCATAATATTGTTCATTTAATATTGTAAAATGGTGTTCATAAAACTTAATGAATTTTACAGCTGCAAATGCTACTCCATATTCCAATTTGTGGTATAAAAAAACCTTTTACAATATAGCAGGTGATATAATCACGTTGAATACTACTGGTGGACTTTCCTCCAACAAATGAATACCTTGAATGAAATCAACACCCATGGCTAGAATTCTAGGACCATACAGGAGCAGTGGACTGTCCACATTGGGTACACAGTATCTGTCCTATATGTGAATTAGCAATAAAGAAAACTTCCCAGTTATACTTATCTGTTTGCATCTGAGTGTGAATTCTTCCTGCTATAACATATGGAAGTTTTTTCCCTCTTTGTTCTGCTGCTTTAGTTGGTGTTATGATATGGTCAGAATAATAGATATTGTCTTACATGAAGTAGCATTGCAATGGCATAAACATTTTTGAATTTTTTAGTACACTAATGTTTCATTAATGACTTGTCATGTTAGGGATTTGTCGTACAACAACTTAACAGGGACAATACCTGATCTTCTGGCAGCACTATCATCCCTTAAACTATTGTAAGTATTCATGTCCTTGTGATTTAGATGATTAATGATAAAAAAGTTTGATGCCTCATCATCATCGTGCTTCTTTTGTGCAGAGATTTGACAGGTAACCAACTCACTGGACCAATTCCTCCTGGTCTCCTTAGAAGATCAAAGAATGGTTCCCTCATGTTAAGGTCTGTTTTACTCTCCAAAACTATCAAGTCCTTCCCACAATGTTTTATAAATTATGATTTGATGCACGGAAAGGGAATTCAAACAGATTTGTTATTAGATTAATGTATTATGAATATGACTCTTGTAGCATTGGAATTCCTATGGGCCAGCGTAGGTTATTAGCTGTTGTCAGAAAACATGTAAGTTATCGATTGAATTCATAAGGGCTGTCAGCAGTAGGCCCACTTGAATTGTTGTTAAATGCAAGATTTTAATAAGCTCGAACTCTAGATGCGTCTATTTTGATTGAAAATATGTGGAGATGAAGAGTGAAAACTAGGGATTGAGAGTAGTATTTTGTTGGGATTTTAATGAAACTTTGCAGAGAAATCATCAAATTATGAAACTTCTGAAGACAAGTGAGTTAATATAGCTGCTTATCAAAGTGTGAATAGTAATGAATGAAGAATGTTTTCATTAAGTTTATGGAAAAGGGATATGAGGCTTACCTATAAGCTTTTATATGGCTTATGTGAACAAATAAAAATAGAAATAGTCAGAGAAGAGATTAGGAAAAGGATAACTTTGGTAGATCTGGCAGCATAAGTAAAGCCTGCCTAGTTTAATTGAGTTTTCTCCTTGAGTATGGACATGGAATAAAGAAGCCAAAAACTCCTCAAAACTTTTCTTTTCTTGTGTTTTTTGTTTTTTTTTTTTGTTGGGGAGGGGGGAGGTGAGTTCGGAGGTGTTGGCAATTATTTAGGAACTAGCAAAGACTTGCCACACATAAATTTTTCTGTGTTGCATTCTTGTTCCTAATAGAGCTCCCAACATACTTAAGAAATAAAAAAAAAGGAGCCAATTTACTCCTTAAAGAGCGAACAATGGAAGGAATTGTTTAATTTAATCCTATCTCAAAGTAGCATCATTGCGACAAAATTCAGATCTTCATGAAGTGTCATATCTAATCAGTTCTATTATTCAGTCAACTTGAAACCTAACCTTTTTAAATCAGCTATGCTAAATCTTTTATATATTTTGTTGCCTTTCTAGTGAGCCTTGATTCCACTTGAAAAATCCAATTATCTTAAAAAAGATAATTGTAACAATCTTCTGGCTGGCTGACAGTTTTAAAAACACTCTCTGTAAGTGCTTAAGTTTGCACAAGGCCTCCCAGTCCTGTGTTAGCTGTTCCTGAGTCAAAGTAAGAATCTTGGTATGACACATACTTAGGAATTAGATAACAAGGTGTCCTGTGTCTTGAGCGAGTTTCTAAATCATGAATCGCATGTCAACCAATTGGTTAAAAGTTAGTGCTGCTGATAAAAATTGGAAGCTATAACCACCTGTAGAGTTGGAAAGTTTCATTATTTCAATGAATTGTATCAATTGAATCACATTAAGATCTGAGACAGTTCTTTGAATCTTCGGCGAACTGTAAACTCGACTATTGACCAATAAAGCCTTCCAATGAAAATCATCTTCGTAACTTGAGATTTTCTTTCCTTATTTTATACCCCATCACCATGAAGGTAAGTCACAGTTGAGCTACTTCTGAGCTGGGTCCTGGGACCCAAAGCTAAGTCGCGACTGTTGTGATAGGCATTGGTGATCCTCACACCCTAAGTGTATTCAATTCTTCTTGATGCAAACATTTCATGAGCAGCGTATTGACTTATGTGATGCTTTCTTATATTCTATTGCACGTGTAATATGGAAAGGAATTGCATGAATTCCATTGATTAAATTTCTGTTGGACTCTCACTTCTTATTTTAGGCCCCATATTTTACTTCTCTAGCTTTGATTCCTGCTCATAAGCTATAAAATTTATCTAATGCTAGAATTGATCGAAGTACTTGTTCCGATGGGAATTCATGTGAGCTGGAGAAGAAGCTTAACACACCTCTCATTGTGTCTCTCTCAATAGCTTCTATGGTGATACTGTTAGTGGTGGTATTCATTGTGTACAAAATGATAAGGAAGCCAGGTAAAATTTTCTTACAGCATATCTTAGCTTGTGAACGTGCCCTACTCAATTTCAGCTTAGTTAAAATGAGAAAGTACTAGGATGGTTATGTACTTAATACCTTAATCCATAACCTGTAAATCTGTTTTCTTTGGAAGGCTTGGTCTCAGAGACCTCTGTGAGGCCACAGGTAAAGGATCATGATGATGGTCCATTGCAACTTGCGAATAGGCAATTCACGTATCAAGAGTTGGAGGACATAACTAACAACTTTCAAAGGGTTATCGGCAGAGGAGGATTTGGAACTGTCTACCATGGGTACTTAGATAATGGTACCCAAATTGCAGTCAAGTTGCGCTCTCAATCATCATCACAAGGGACAAAGGAGTTTCTGGCTGAGGTAATTTATTCAAATCCACTCAGATCTTTGATATTTAAAATAACAACATCAAGGTACAACTAAAACTGGAATTGAAGTATGGTGTTATGGTATTACGTTAAGGTGTTTTTGTATGCTTGAATATGCTATGCAAGGATACCCTATTTAGCTCCAAATTTGCAGTTGTAAGATGCTCGACCATAGTGGTTATCCTGTCGTCTAGGGGATCCTCAATGCCAACTCTCCCTTATGGTACTTTTTTCTTAAAGGGTCTGTTACTCTGTTATATTGTGCTTGTCAATACAAAATTCTTGCTAAGAAGTTCTGTCATATCAGAACTTCCCCTTTGTGCTTCAAAAGTTGCATCCTGCATTATTTTGCTCGTATACCATATCAGAGTATGCATGGAGGCAGAGCCCTTTAAGGGGTCTCTAGACGTTTGATTTGCATCTATGTGATATCTGATTGTTAATAGGAGATACACTTGGAATGGTATGTTGGATGCAATGTGTCCATGGATATGAATTTAAGCTTACCAAGAAAACCCATGTAAGAAGTGCTACAATCCCAAATAAAGTTGATTTATTGTAATGCCAAAATTTTTTGGGTGTGGGATAAGTGGTCTCTTCAGACATTCCTGCGTCTCCCTTTTTCATCTTCAGTCACCGACTAGATTGAAGGCTTGAAACTCTATTTTTAACCCTTATATGTGGTATCATTGGGCAGCTTGACAGGGCATCTTCAAATCTGACAATGTGCTGGATTCTGTTGCAGGCCCAGCACTTGACGAGAGTTCATCACAGGAACCTGGTTTCTTTGATTGGCTACTGCAGGGATGGAAATTACCTGGCACTTGTCTATGAATACATGTCACAGGGAACCCTACAAGATCATCTGAGAGGTTCTGGATTCCAACAAACTTACTATGTCTAAATTTCTCCTGTAAAATCTGATTGACCTGTAGTAGGTGCCTGCTGGTCTGGCTTTTCCAAAAGATCAGTCGCAGTTAGTTTAACTCTGCATGTGGGCTCCTCCTTGGAGAAAATAAAATGAGGTTATGTAATATTATAAGTCTAGTCATAGCATGAAGCTGCCTATTGCGTTAGTTTCTTACAATATTAGTTACAATATTGGAGTTTTTTTTACTTTAAAAAGAGGTTCTCAAACATGGCTTGATTGGTGCTACAGAAATAATAAGTTCTTTCTTAGAACACCATGCAAAATTAACATTAGCCTCCTTTCTTGATACATCCAAATGCTGCTAGGATTTCTGCAGTTGAGATGTAACTATGTTTGAAGAGGTTTTGCGTTACTTAGAAAGACATCAACAGTGCTGAATCTCATAGTAAGGTGTTGTGTAGAAAGTGTTATCTTAAGTGTTTCTGTTTGGGGGGGGGGCTGCCGACTTCAGCCCCGATTCAATTTGGGAGGAACCGGAACAGAGGATCGCGATTGCGATCCTCTCCAGCTCCTCCGGGGACAAACGGGGCAAAGGTGCCGCGGGATCAGTCAATCCGCGGCCAATTCGCGGCCGTGGATCTCGCTCGACCGCCGCGAAATACCCGCGGCGCCCCCCCAGTCAATCCGCGGCCAATTCGCGGCCTCGGATCTCGCTCGACCGCCGCGATTTTTGCAGCGGAGGGCCGTTACGATGAGGCGATAAAACCCCCATCTTTCCTTCCCCTAGGTTCACCTCCGAGCCTCTCTCTTCTCCCTCTCCTCTCCCTCTCCTTAGGACTTATTTTATGATAAAGGAGGATTTATCTTTAAGTCTTTAAATCTGTTCGCGATCAAATGATATGCTATTACTAGGATGACAGTATTATTGAGATTAGGTCGTTGTGTGACATATATGTTGGTTGTCCTCTTAACCAAGAAGTGTGGAGACACTGATATGTCACACAGGTGAAGTGTAGGAGTACATTTCACTGAATGTGACCAATTCCGGAATGCTCTACTGTCAAGAGATGTTCCGAGTGGATATGGATATAAGTATCCCTCAGACCTGAGATCACCACAGTGATTAGCAAGCAACTCACTGTACTTTGGTATCGGACTAGCAAAATTTCTAATTCTGGAACGGAAGGTTACTAGGTGAAGTCAAGTACTTGCGAAATCAGTGCATGAGTCAAGATGAAATTGACCTCTCCTGGAAACAGGAGATAATGCTTTGTGTTCAATTTAGCAAAACCTTCGCCAGGATAATCTTTGTGATGAGTCACAGGATTTCTAAAGTTGATCACATAATGGATGTACTGATTAGAGAGTTGACAGAACTCTGAGGTTATCCTAGCATTAGGAGTCAAAGGGATAAATTATACAGTAACCATAGTCCAAGATTTTAGAATATTTGCTTCGCATATATTCGGCCTATCCGGACGTTGGGTACCATTGCTAGATGGTCACATCGATTAGTGCTGGAAATCGTTCCTATACTACCGGCTTAGGTTCGAACCTATGAGGTCACACGCATAAAAGTTTCCTGTTTGATCAAGATGGCTGATGGATGATTGAGAATCATTTAAGAATAATTTGGTCAATTCGATTGGCAAATTATCCTATAAAATAATTAAAGTAATTATTGGAGGATTAATTAGTAATTAGATTACTAATAAACTCAATTTGATTGAGTAAATGGACTAAGGATGAGCCAAATTGAATTGAATTCAATTTTGGGTTTAATTAGGGTTTGACCTAATTGGATTAGTGGCGCAGGGGTCGACTCGAAGTAAAGAGGGGTCGATTCGAGATGGGCTGGGGTCGACTCTCTCAGAGAAGCTAGAGAACGACTTGTTCTGTTTTCCCAAGTGGGGTCAACTCGCTGGGCGTATCAGGGGAAGGAGCTCTCTGTCGTCTCAGTCGGTTTCGACCTGTGAAGCTCTGGGGTCAACTCGGATGGACTTTGGAGTCGACTCGAAGGGGGAGGAGTCGACTTGAGGCGACATGGAGTCGACTCAAGATCGGGAAGGTCGACTCTTTCTGAAAATTCTGGAACTCGCGGACGGGCTGAACTCGAGGAATTCGATCCGAATGTGGATTTTCAATGAAAAGTGTAGGAATTTGGATCGTGGGAGATGTAGGAGATGTAGGGTTCCGATCATGTGTAATGGGCAGCGGAAGCTAGGGATTTTAAAAAAATTTCTTAATAAAGTTTCTTAACATGAAACCCTTATAAGCCTAGATCACCTTAATGGTAACAATCAAACAATATAAATATAAATAATGAAATAGAAAAATACCTATAACGCTAAATCCAAGTTTGTAGAATCTCCACGAGGCATCCTGTCATGCTCCGGATCCGGATCCGTGACACGGCCGTGCTATTGCCGACTACCACCCACAATAGTACGCAGCCTCATACATGGGTAACAGGGTAGTCAAACCAGTCAAACTTTCATATATTAAAGCATTTTTAGTACACATGCTCAGTGGTACAAAATACAGGCTTCTACATATTTTATGTATACAAACGTATATTTGTTTTACCCCAAAAGGAAGAAGCCCTGATACAAAAGAAAAAGTCTTTGGCAGCTATCAATGGTGAGGATCTGAAAGAAAATACCAATAAAATGGTATGAGCTACATGGCTTAGTAAGTAATCCTGCATAATCTTAACAGATCAATTAATATGTTGAACATGTTTAAACAGGGTTTGAGAAGCTGATATGTATGTTGTCTAACAATTCATCATGATAAAATATTCATACTGAATCAATAATCATGTTATGTATGTTATTGCAAATCTTTATGTAAATATACCCTGTAAGATCGTATACCGGCATGCCGTGGTTTACAACCTCCGATGTTACGACGGAGTCATTATCGGCCACTGGCAGGGCGAGCTCAGTTATTATACGGCCACTGGCGGGGCGAACTTAGTTATTCTACGGCCACTGGCGGGGCGAGCTCAGTTACATTCAGCCCGTAGCATCTAAGAGTCCATACATAGTACTTCTTGCAAGTGGTACACTTAGCTAGAGGCAATTCATCATCTTACACCATAATTACTAATATTAAGTGCAATTATGGTAACGAAATCCCAATCATCTTATATGCGTAATATTTTAAAATCTGTATAAGCATGATGTATGCATAACCCTAATTTCTATGACTAACACATGCTACTTGTATGCATGATCCATAATTCATAGGATTAGAACAGAATGCTTTCATTTTTCACGAATCTTATAGATAACACATGATTTACAATAAGGTTAAGACGGGTTACTTACACTTATAATTTTGGTAATGAAGCGTATTCATGATCTATAATAAAATTAAGACAAGTTACTTACAGTAATTCGCTTTCCCACGTTTGACTAGTCCAGATGACGGATCCTTAATCACCTTGCACAACATCATAGGGATCACATTATTCTCCGTTTGTTTAATACATAACTTCTCAGTTAAATTAT
This sequence comes from Phoenix dactylifera, assembly GCF_009389715.1. Classification (NCBI taxonomy): domain Eukaryota; kingdom Viridiplantae; phylum Streptophyta; class Magnoliopsida; order Arecales; family Arecaceae; genus Phoenix; species Phoenix dactylifera. The sequence continues at coordinate 4,599,216 of NC_052395.1, read as the reverse complement.
GAGTTTACTTGTTTGGATCCCATTCAAGGATTTGGCCCAAGTCCAATTTACCCACGTTGGAGCCTTCTAATTTGGTCAATAGGCTTAATCCCAAGTTAAATTTTGGGTTTAGGATCAATGTGGCTCATTTGTGCCAGAGTCAGGATTAGCCCTAGGTCAATTTGACCTTCTGTCCGTTGAATTGGGCTTGAATTGGGCATGATTCATAATCAACTAGGTCTGCTGAGATTAACTCAGCTTAATTGAGTTCGGACCTATTTCAATTTAATTTAATTTGGTTCGGATTTAACCCAATTTATAGTTTGGGCTCGTCCAGACTTTAGCCTAATCCGATTGGGCTCGGGTTTAGTCAGATTTGGCTAAACCCATTTTCTTTTTCTTTTTTTTTTCTTTTTCGTTTTCTTTTGGGCCTAACAGGTTTCGGATTCGGACCGGAAGCCGACCCGTTAGGCCGGACCCATTAAGGAGTTTTTCTCCGACCTTCCAGAGGCTTCCGCCTCTTCATCTCCCGCTCTCCTCTCTCTCCTTCGGTCACTCTCTCTCTCTCTCTCTTCTCCCCTTTGTTTCTATCGAAAACCTCGGTTGCTCCGGCCGGTCCTTCGGCCCTCTTCTCCGCCTCCGGCCGAAGCCACCCTCCGCCCTCTCTCTCTTTCCTTCTCCACCGGAACCCTAGTCGTCTTCTCCCCTTCCTCTTGTTGGCAATCAGGGTGGAACTTTCCCAGCCCTTCGGCCGAGTCGGGGTTCCCACCTCGGAGCAATAGCAGCGGAAGGCCGACCCTTCCTCTTCTCCGAAGTGATGCCGGAGAGGGGAAAGGGGTTCGGAGATGGGTCGAGATCCGGATTATACCTAAGAGTCTCCACCCGCTCCATCCACGACGAGGTATGGCCGAAGAGGATGAAGCCTCAAGGGTCCGGTGATCTTTTACGTTTTATTTTATTTTATTTTTCTCTCTTTCTTTTCTTCCTTCTCTGGCTTTTCTTTCACGGTGGCACCTCGGCCTCTTCTCCGGGCTGGCAGCCCTGTGGCCGCACCGGATGACCTAGGGCAACCGTGGCTCGGGCTGCCCCGCAGGACGAGTCCTGTTGGGCTCGGCCCAGTGGCACTAGGCCTGGGCCGAGCTCAGTGGGCTCTGCCCAGCTCAGTTACTGGGCCTGGGCCGGGCCTGAGTTATACTCAGGCCGGTCCATGGCCTGCCCGAGAGCGTGGGTCTGGCCCGGGGTGGTATCCATTGGCCATCTCCCCTTCCTTTCCTCCCTGTGGCTTTCTTTCTCTCTGTTTCGATAGAGAAACTGGGGAAAGAACACCCTACGGAGGAACTCCTCCTTCTTCCTGTCTTGTTTAATCTATTTATTTAAGGAGACCGGACCTTACCTGGCTCTGGGTTAGCTGCGCCGAGCAGTACCTCCTTAAGAGAACCCTCCTTCCGCTCCTGGGGCTGCAGAGCTCCTCCACCTCCAGCTCCAGGGGTTCGGCTTCTCTGGTATAGTGTTCCAGAGGGGCTTAGAGGGTGAGAGGGTACAGAAATTTTGAGTTCAAGCTGAGGGTTTAGATGGCCGTGCTTAGGAAATGAGACCTCTATGGAGAGGTCCCATCCACTCCTCCCCCTTGCTCCAGGAGCCTCCAGCTGCCCCCTTGTCTTCAGGCGAGCCGGCTTGGCCTGCCAGCAAGGCTGAGAGGTGGCAGGCTCCTGTTTTGCATGATCAAGGGTCCCTAAGAGCGGGCCCTCCCTCTGCCGGCCAGTTGGGGCCCTATCAACTCACCCTCAGCATGAGGTGGCAGCCCTCCCCAGCTGCCACCCATGGGTCCAGTATGGCCCACTAAAAATTTTTTGGCCCAACACCCCTAACTGGGCCTCAAAAGTATTGGGCACAGTTGGTTTTGGGCCCGGACATTACACGTCTAAGTGTCCGCCCTCCAACGGTGATCCACACGAAAACTCGATCAAAACTTTAGCCCCAAAGATTTTTGATCCTTAATGCTGAATTCTTCCAAAAGATTTAAATTGGCTTGCTTTCTCTCCTCTTTTATTTTTCTTTCACCTTTCTAAATCACTTCTAATCTTTTTGTCCTAAAGAAGACCTCCTTGTCTTGGCTTAGGACATTCTAGAAGCAATACTAGAAAAAGACAAAGGCTTGTAAGAAAGAAGTGTTGCCCAAGAAGACAACCTAAGAGGGGGGGTGAATTGGGTTTTAAGTAATAATTGTAAATTAAAACTTAATGAGTAACTAATTAATATTATTGCAGGCTGATTAATTAGATTACTAGTTGTAGTGAGTGGAGAGGATGGAAGAGACAATGAACCAATTACAAACACAAGAGGTTTTATAGTGGTTCGGAGCTAACCCTTGCTCCTACGTCCACTCTCCAAGCTTCACTTGGGAGTTCACTATAATCCCTAGGATTACAGCCAGTTGTTTTACAAGTTCACAACCCAACTTGTTGTTTTCACGAGATCACAATGAACTCGGTCGGTTTTCACAGGCTCACCGACTAGAACCACCCGATTGTTTTTCCGGGATCACAATCGAACCCTTATACCGTTGGTTTTAACTTCGGCTCACCAACAAACCTCAACAACCTTGATTCAATCCCCTGATTGAATCAAGTAACAAAAAAACAATTTGTAAAGAGTACAGAAAAAGCTTCTTAAAAAGCAAATATGAACAATATAAATAATGTAGAGTTAGAAGCCATCAAACAGATTTTGGAAGAGGAAGAAGGGGCTTCTCGAACTCTGAGTCTCCTCTTTGAATGCACTGATGATCTGATGTTAGAGGAGAGCCTTGAATGCGAAGGAAACATTTGTTGGATGGAGTTCAATGCGCTTTTTCCTTCTTTCTCTTGTATTTACTCTTGAGAGCCTTTGGTAGGTGGAAACCCCTTTTTGTTTGAATGGAATAGCTCTCTTAATGTCTACTATTGTTCACTCTGGCTATTTAAGCAGTCCACTTTGAAAATTAGCCGTTAGACACCATTTTGTGGCCATTCTGCACAATCTGCAACTCCTGATAGTGTATCCGTTGGGGTCGGAGTCGACTCGGCTGTTGCTGGAGTCGACTCATACTTTACTGGAGACGACTCGCCCACTGTTCAGGATTTGAATTAAAGTGCTGTCCCGTTCTGGAGTCGACTCGGTCAACCCTGGAGTCGACTCGCCAATGTCTGGAGATGACTTGGCCCTCCGGAGACGACTCGTTCTCAGGATTCCAGAGATCTGTTTTTCTACATTTCTTTCTCGAGTCGACTCGGATCATCTTGGAGTCGACTCGGCTCTCAGAGCTCGAAAACTGATCCTCTGTGTTTGGAGTTGAACTGCCTCGGAGTCGACTCGAATTTTGTTGGGGTCGACTCGGCTGACTTGGGAGTCGACTCGGGAGCACTTGGAGTCGGCTCGGCTCTCAGGATCCAAAAATTGTTTTTCTGTATTTTGAGTTGAACTGCCTCGGAGTCGACTCGCACTTTGTTGGAGTCGACTCGGCTCTCCGGATCCGAAAACTATTTCTCTGTGTTTTGAGTTGAACTGCCTCGGAGTCGACTCGCACTTTGTTGGAGTCGACTCGGCAAACTTCGGAGTCGACTTGTAACCTTCTGGAGTCGACTCGGTTGCAGGGTCTGAAATACATTGTTCTGTCTTTCTTCTGTTACCCTTTGGAGTCGACTCAGAAACGTTAGGAGTCGACTCGGAAACGTCGGGAGTCGACTCGAACCCTTCTGGAGTCGACTCGCTGACAGAGTCTGAAAATCAACTTTCTGTCTTTCTATCAGTTCTCAGTCGGAGTCGACTCGTAGTGTACCAGAGTCGACTCGAGCATGTGCCAGAGCTTCTGAAACACTTGGAGTCGACTCGTAATCTTCCGGAGTCGACTCAAGCTTCAAACTTTGGTTCAAACTGAGTTCCATACTTAGCCAAAATATATTGAACCAAAGCTAGAGACACTTAAACATAAATTCATAAACATTTGGCTGAAACACTAGATTGAATTCATTTGTATAAGATATACTCAAATGCTTTGAGCTCATCAAAATCAAATAGGGTTATAATCAATCACTCCACAATCTCCCCCTTTTTGATGATGACTTGAGTATTTGTAAAGTGAATTGCTCAACCAAAAGGAGATTTATAATAAAGTTTTGAAATGAATTCAAGTGTCTAGTCATTTAATTTATCCAAAATTGAAAGGTGTGAAACAGTAAATCCTGAAGTTAAAACTCCCCCTTTCATTTGGAATTATATAAGCCTTCATGTCATGCAATCAATTGTTTGGCTTATATGTGTTTAATGAATTTGCTTTCTTAAGATTTCAGATTCTCCCCCTCAACATCTGCATTCAATTTTGTTTAGATTCTCTGAATTTTCTTTTAATGTCTTGAAGCTTTTGAGCTTAAATTTTTTGTTTTAGAGAAAAAATCTGACAATTTGTTCTTGAGTATGATTCAACTAATCTCCGAATATTCCTTGAATAGATGCTGGAGATTACTCCTTTAGGAGCCCCAACAGAGAGATAATGAGTCTCGAGGTATCGAATCCACTTAGAACAAATTACTTTTTGCTTTAAGAATTTTCTTTTTAGTGATTCCCTTTATATTTCAACTCAATATATTTTCTCCCCCTTTTTGTCATCATAGCAAAAAGGCAGAAAAGCACAGAAAAGTACAAGTACTCAAGAATGCACAATTTTAAAAGAAAATTTCTACTTATTGTATTAAATTCAAATTTGAGTACAAGTGTGATCACATATCAAAAGAAATCCTCAAGAGACTGTACATCACAAAAACAGATACAAATACACTAATTCTTCTTTGTAGTGGAGGATGTGGCTCCCTTACTTAGTCTAGTGTGTTGGATGACCATGCTTAACCCCTCATTGATGTTCCCTAGTTGTTCGAGAATCTCCGAGGTGGTTCTAGACTGAGTCGAGGAAATGTTGTTCACACTCTCCTGGAGGGTGTCAAGCTTGAAGATCAGCGCATTGGCTAGCCGCTCTGCACCCTGACTCTGGTTGCCTAGCTCATGTCTGATACTGTCTCGCATCTCCCTTGTGTCGTCCTGGACGTCACTCATGTTCTAGTAATGAGCTTGAACTAGGCTTCGTACATTGAATATTTCCTCCTTCAGATTTGCAACCATCTCTGTCACGGCTGCTAAGGAGGGAACTAAATCTGTGGAGGAAGCAGTCTGGGAACCTCGTAGCTCTCTCAGGAGATCATCCCTCAGCTCCCTCACTATCTCTTGCCTCAACTCTCGGAGCTGCTCAGAAGATATCCGAACCTCCAGGGGCTGCTGCTGAGAAGGTGGGGCAGTGGAGGTGGAGGGCTCAATATAGGTAGGAGCAGAGGTGGAAGGAAAGGTGGGAGGAGCTATGTCATGGTCAGGGCTAGGGGAGTGGTGAGTGGTAGGGTCAGATGGTGTGGTAGTGGATGGTCTCCGTACCCAGACTCCCTCAACTCTATGAAAGCCCATACGATGAAGAGTCCCCTCACCCATGCGATCTGTATGACGCAGTGAGCGAGAGGGTTCCCCCTCAAGAATAGGAACCTCTAACTCCCTAAAGATGAGAGTGAATAGCATACCGTAAGGGAGACTCAACCTAGGCTTATCTAGGGGTTCACAGATATATTTGTAGATGAGTTTAGGGAAGTTGATAGGAGTGTCCTGGAGTATGTGGAACATCAGTGCTAGGTCTCTCTCTGAAATAAAATCAAACCTACCCGTTTTGGGGAAGAGAGTCCTAGAGATGACACTTAGGAGAAGCCGCATTTCAGCCGAAAGCTGATTTGCGAACACCTCCTCTATGGGGGACTGAGGTGGACTCCCTAAGATGGCCGTAAGGGCCTCTGTCCTATTGGAGGGGTGTGTGGGAACAATCTCCTCACTCGAGAGATGGAGGACTCGAGCAATGAAGTCCTCCGAGATGAATACAGGGACATCCGCTACGGTTCCCTGGATACTACCACTACCTCGGGCTACAGTCCCATAGAATTCCCTAACTAACCCCGGGTAAGTAGGGAGGTCTAATGAATAGAATAACTCTAACCCTTGAGCTCTGAGGCGATGCCCTAGGGTGAACCCTTCCCGGGAGAGGAAGTCAAAGTCGACTTTCCTTCCGGTGGAGACTGCCCTCCCGGCGCACGGACGCGAGGGAACTGGCCTAGGCGGGGAAGGAACCGGAGGTGGTGGCCTCGCGGGTTCGTTCCGAGCCTTTGACCGCCGCCGGCGCCGCTCGCGGCGAGGGGTCTCTTTCGGCTTGGGACAACGACTTTCCTAGGCATTTTTGACCTAAACACGGGGGAAGGACAAGAAAAATGGAAGAAAACTCGACGGAGATGACCTAAAATGGGTCGGAGACGACTCTAGGGCTTTTGAACAGTGGCGGCTGAAAATAGAAGTGAAGAGAAAAACATTCCGCTTAGGGTTAAAAGTCGGATTCCCGACCTCGAGTCGACTCCGGTATGTCGCGAGTCGACTCGAACTCGAGTCGACTCCCAAATATGCGCGAGTCGACTCCCCCATGAGCCGACTCTAAAATGTATCCGAGTCGACTCGAACTCTGGCACACAACCAAGAATCTTGTTATTTTCATGCCAAAAGAGAGAGTTATGGACTTATCTAGGATTTAAGAACTGATTTGATGATCATAGATAAGAAATCTTATGTCCAACATAAACTAATCCTCAAAATCAATGAACTAGAGGAGAGTATCACTAGAATGGATCAATCACTCCTAACCCTCTTCTTAGTATGCAAAATCGATCTTCACTCAAAGGTTTTGTGAAGATATCAGCAAGTTGATCATCAGTACAAACAAATTGAAGTGTCACATCACCATTCAGTACATGATCTCTTATGAAGTGATATCTTATCTCAATGTGTTTAGTTCTTGAATGCTGAATTGGATTTTTAATTAGATTAATGGCACTTGTATTATCATAGTTTATGGGAATTTTATCTTGTTTAATGCCATAATCTTCAAGTTGTTGTTTAATCCACAAGATTTGAGCACAACAATTTCCGGCAGCAACATATTCGGCTTCCGCCGTAGATAGTGCAACCGAGTTTTGTTTCTTGTTAAACCAAGAGATTAAATTTTCTCTTAAGAATTGACATGACCCGCTGGTGCTTTTTCTATCAAGTTTACAACCAGCAAAGTCTGAATCTGTGTACCCTATTAAGTTTATGCTAGATTCTTTAGAGTACTGTTCGTCCTTTCCTGTTTATCTAAAAATATGCTAAACAGATCGTTGTTAGAATCGACAAACAAAGTTTAAATTAATTTTACTCTTACCTTTCCTACTCGAAGAATAGCGGTTGTAAGAGGTCGATCCACAGGGAGGCGGTTGGAGTTGCATAAAAATTAGAACGTTCACTCGGATTTGAAATTGATTTTTGAATGATAAAAGGAAAACATTACGTCGGGGATGTTTGAATGATTCTCTGGTCTACTAGAGAATGTTTTCTACTTGAAGAATAAATAAAAGAAAGAAAGAAAACTTTGTAATTGAGAATGTAATGCAGAGTAGCGGTCAAACAGCAAAGAAAAATATTTAAATAAGATTTTCAGTACAAATAAAATAAATTGCAGGAATTAAACTGAAACTTAGAACATAGATTGCATAAAAGAAAATTGATAGATTTCATAAAAAGAAAACTGATTACAAATCAAAGTGGAGATTAGAAGGCCTAATACTCTCCTATTTTGCAAATAAAATAAAAACAAGATGTTGACCACCTAATGGATTTTGATGAATACAAAACACGAGAGTATAATTTCATTTATCTTAACAATTTAATTGAGGATTTCATGTGTTTAATTAAGAATATTGTTAAGAAATGTCTAGGCAAGTTCCCATAATTTTTATGAATTTATTGAAGAATTTTTGAGTTGAAGAAAACAGATCAGGGACAGCCGAGACGTCTCCGGGTTGTCTCAGAGACGTCTCTGGCACAAACAGGAAGAACTGGCACGTCTGGAGACGTCCCCGGTACCTGCGGAGTCGTCCCCGCAAGTAAAAAGCAGACCAGCGGAGTCGTCCCCTAGATAGCGGAGACGGCTCTCTCAGGGTTTTCCAGAGAATGATTTTTTCGGAGATAAGGCAGCGGAGACGTCCCCTGAAAAAGCGGAGTCATCCCCATGCAAAAAGCGCAAACAAGCGGAGACGTCCCCGTAAAGCGCGGAGACGTCCCCGGAGCGCGGAGTCATCCCCGAAGCAGCGGAGTCATCCCCATGCAAAAAGCGCAAACAAGCGGAGACGTCCCCGTAAAGCGCGGAGACGTCCCCGGAGCGCCTGGGACGCGACTGACAACTTTTTCAGGTAGATTTGAATTTCAAACGGTCATATCTTTGTGTCTAACGGCTATATTTGCTTTTTGGGCTATAAAAGGGACCTCTTAAGTGCTTCTCAACAACTTCTCACCAACCCAACACAAGATCATTCAAGAGAGAAGAAAGAAAAAGAGGTTCAAGGGAGTTAGAGCTTTCAAGAGGAGAAATCAAGTGCATTCAAGCTTTCCCATCTGATTTCGAGCTCATCTACTCACTCCCACTTGGCAATCAAAGCTCGCATTCAAGCCAACGTGATCCACATCAGAAGAACCACCATCATCTACGCTTCCAACGGCAAAAAGGGTTCTTCCGATTTTATTGTTTCTCATTGTTATATTTGCTTCTTAAGAGCTTTCAAATCTTTTGTAAAACGTTTGAATATTGAGCTTGTTTCAGTCAAGGGACTTGGAACAAGGGATAGGCGTCCCAAGCCTAAGTTAAAATTGGCGGATTGTAGGGTTCGTTGTTAGCCCAGGGTAAAACAACGAGTTGGGTAGTTCACTCGAAAAACTACCGGATTGTAGGGTTCGTTGTTAGCCCGGGGTAAAACAACGAGTTGGGTAGTTCACTCGAAAAACTACCGGATTGTAGGGTTCGTTGTTAGCCCGGTGTAAAACAACGAGTTGGGTAGTGCACTCGCAAAACTACCGGACTGTAATCTGGACGATTATAGTGAAATTCCCAAGAGGTCTTGGGGAGTGGATGTAGGTGCTGGGGTGCACTGAACCACTATATGTTTGTTGTGTTTGTGATGCTTTTTGTCATTGTCTAACTTGCTCACTTACTTACTTAGATAAATTGCTTGCTTAACTCTTATCCGCGCATCCTTTAGTTGCAAGCATATTCAATTTACTTAATCAAGTCTCACTCAATAAATCAAACTGTTGCTAAGTTTAAATTCCACTGTGCATCTATACAACTTAGCATAATTAATTGAAAAGTGTTAGAAGTAGCCTAAAAGTTTTAAAAGACCCAATTCACCCCCCCTCTTGGGTTGTATCCACTGGGCAACAAGTGGTATCAGAGCGGGTGCTCAAATATTATTTGTAGTCTTAACCGACTAGAGCCAAAGATCATGACAACTCAAATAGATAGTTTTCTAGGAGAAGGACAATCAATTGATACACCTCCACTATTTAATGGCATAAACTATACACATTGGAAAATACGCATGCGCATTTTTATTCAATCACAAAACTATTATTTATGGAAAATCATAACAAATAACCTTCACACACTCTCACAAACTATTAATGAAAAGGACTTAGCACAATTGAACGCTAATGCTATGAACATGTTATATTGTGCTATTCAAGAAACAAAGTTTAATGAAATTTCTGCATGCTTATCTGCTAAGGAGATCTGGGATACTTTAGAAAATATTTATGATAAATCTCAGACTAGCTCACATGTGCTTCAAATATATACTAACAATGAGACTGCAGAAAAGGGTGTTGAATCTCCCTCAGTCGAGTCGACTCCAAGTATCTCAGAGTCGACTCTCAAGTTCACCGAGTCGACTCCAATAAGGTCCGAGTCGACTCCGAGGCAAATCAGCTTCCTAAAGACAAAGAAGAAAAGGAAGCAAGAAGAAAGGAAGAAAGAGGTAAAAAGGAAGAAAGCCTTGACCAAGAAAGAGTCAAGCCAGAAAATAAAAGTTAGGAGCGACAATGATGATATTAGCTCCAAGAAACTACAAGAGGTAACTGACTTGTGCTTTATGGCACAAGAAGACAAGGTAAAAACTGAATCTACTCTTACATCAAATAATTTTCAAGAAGAATTTTCTTATGATGAATTATTAAATGCTTTTCATGATTTGTATGGTGAATGTAGAAAATTAGCTGTAAAAAATAAAAATCTTAAGAAACTAAATTCTGAAAATGAATGCTTAAGGTCATTTTCAGAAGAATTGATTCAGAAAAATCATAGCTTAATTAAAGAAAATCAAAACTTAAGCGAAGAAATTAATCAATTAAAATCTTGCATTAACAAATTCACCGTAAGCTCAGAAAGATTAAAAATGATGTTTGAAAGCCAACATGCTGATTTTGATAAATCAAAATTTAGCTTGACTCCTTCACTTAGCTATAAATCTCTAGAGAAAAAGGTTATCAATTTACCAAGCAAACCATTAAATAAGATAACTTATTTCAAAAATGAAAAGGATGGGAATAACAACTTTACCTATCGTTCTAGTATAATTAAATCAAATGGTAAAGTTATTACTATTAAACAGATATGGGTTCCAAAAGGAACCATATGTCCTAACTCTCAAGGACTCAAGCAAGCTTGGGTACCCAAAATGAGAAAATGAGGATGTACACATAGGTGTACCAAGGTACCCATGGAACATAAAGAAACTTAAAAAGTTATTAACAAAAAAATAATAATGAAATCAGTAATTCTTGCATCTCATCATTATTTGTGCTTTAGTATTTGATATGATTTGCTAGTAGTGATCAATTTTGTGATATAGAAAATACTTTTGGAAATATAATCAAATCATTTTATTTTACTCACTAGTGGATAAGGTGCTAAATGATTAATCAACTTATTAAGAATAACTCTATGAATTCTCTATATGCTTGATTGAGAGTTTTTATCTATGGCATTATTGTTTATTGATCATAGATATGATAATGTGTACTTGGTATGCTTTTGAATATATGCACTATGAATACCAAGATTAAAGAAACCATATTTGGCAGCTCATGCTAGTATGTACTTAATCTCAAAAGACCTTGCCATAGGCTTACTTAGATTATCCTCTTAAAGGTCAAAGTTTTACTATGCATGCTAAATAAGGAAACAAACAAAAATAATTTCTAAATCTAGAGATGTTGTTTCCAACACTAATTTTTCAAAAGCTTACATTAGCCTTGTTCTTGGCACTCAAATTAAAATATTTTCTGTATTGGCACAAACTCACAAAAAGCGATCAAATGATAAAGGTTTGCAAACTATGAAATCATGGCATAGTGATTGAAAACCAATTTTGTGTTAAGTTGTGCACAGAAAAATAATATTTTCAGCACCAAGGACACCTTAAGTAAAATAGGATTAATAGAATTCTTGAAGAAATGAAAAAGACAATTGTGTATGATAGTCATCTACTTAAATAATTTTTTAAAAGCTATCATCACTGCTTGTCATACATATGATTTCTATTAGATCTATTTTTGATGAAAACTCCTTTTGATCTTCTGAAAAATGGAAAATGAACCATTGCATATCTTTCATATTTTTCAGTCGTACATGTTATGCTTGATATGTTCTTATGAAAAATAATGCCAAATCTGATAGAGATATGTCTATCCTTGGATATCATTCATCAAGCAATGCATATAGAATATTCAATGAAAAGATTTTAGTTGCAAAAATATCAAGTCGTCTTATTCTCTATGAGACTAATGATTTATTGTTAAGATACTAAGATCAAATTATATATGGTTAATCTTTTACATATAACAATCTGAAAACTTGTTAATAATTATAACAAAATTGAGTTTCTCAGAAATGCACTTAATGAAGAAAAATTGATAACTACTAAAAGACTGAATCAAGAAAAGATGGAATAGATCTTGATTCTTGTATGATTAAAAGTAAAGATCACCACTATCATTTGCTTGACTCATGAGCTTTATATTCTGTCAAATGAATGTGTAGAATTCACTCCTATGTGGTTATTTCATTAAAAAGTAGATCTATGTTAAATAACCACCATATTTAAAAATTACACATTACATATATGATAAAGCAATATGTGATTTAAAATAAGCATCAAAAGCTTGATATATAAAAGCTTAGGTAACCTTGTTGATAGAAAGTAATAGTGATAAATCTATGCATCAAAAAGAAGAATCTATGATATCTTGCTTGCTCATAGCACACATTGATGGCATCATTTTTGTTCTACCAATGAAAATTTATATGAATAGTTATATTGCAAGGTGAGTTTGAAATATGATGAATGAATTAACATCTTCTCTCAAACTCCAAATTAAGACAAACAGGAAAGGGGATCTTCATTGACCAACATTAGTCCACAAGAAAACTCTTATAGAAGATTGGCGTGAAGAAGGTATATCTATGACCCCATCTTGTAGAAATTGTAAAGGATGAGCAAAGTAGATCTATTGTTTAAAGCTGTATTGAAGCATGATAGAATAATTATTTTATCATACAGCTAGTAGACCAGATTGTATGCTCATTATGTGACCTTGTGCAAGACTTCAATCTAACTTTAATTAATCATATTTTATTGATAACAAATACGTCATAATCTGAATTTTGATAGAAACAAACGTTTAAGATAAGTTGATTAAAACTTAGTTAACACATCTTATTGATAATTATCTTAAGCAAATAGAATCTAAACTAAATTGATTTGACCTTGATAAATCTGTCTATTGCCTCACATGCTTGTCCTTGAACTATCTTGGTTAATGAATCTATCTCTTTAGTTCAAGTGATATGTGCTTGCTTATATTTAGGCAATCTCTTGAGTAAAGTGACTCAACATGCAACTATTGTCATATCTCATATTGAGTCATCTAATTAAAAAATATATATATATGTTGGATGAATGCTTTGTATCTTAAAGAAACTAATGACCTTCCTTCAAGAAAGAAAAATGAGAAATTTCAACTTGAAGGATATCTTCATGTAAGATACACTAAACATTCACATGCAAACAAGAGAGAGGATCTTCTTCAGCCAAAAGTTCACACATAAGAAATCTAGTTTGGCTTGAAGAACATATAATGAATAGGTAACTTTAGATACCTTTCTCACAAATTAATTGAGCAAAGTCAATTACTTAAATCCTATTATGGCATGATTAAATTCTTTAATTATTAATTTTTGATATCATGTCTATATGTGTATTGACTGACTTATACTTTTAGAAATTGTTTCATGGTTTGCTCAATCTAAAATATTTCTATGGCTGTATCATAACCATGAAATACACAAGTATATGATTAAAACTCTGATTTAGAATGACTTGTGAGAAGCTACGAATTCTTGGGCATAATGAAAATAGTGTTTGCATGATATACCTCTATACGATATATTTCATTATTTCTTTATTCTGCTCTTTCATGTAGATTACTTGAGAATAACAAAAAGAGAGAGAGATAAAGAAAAGAAAATGGACATTGTTCAAGAGAAGTAAAATCTAAGTAAAGACAAATACTTCAATCTTAAGGAAAAGCAAAACAAGCATAATATATTTGGGACATTTGTGAGCATTCTTTTGGAAGGGATAAAATCCATAATTAATTACACTTAAACAGGGAGAGTTTGAAGTAAACATTTTAACCTTTCTATATTGCTCATCATAGGGATGGTGCCAATGGGGAGGCTAGTGGTAGTACCCGGCACTATTTGACCCAACTATTCGGTGTAGGGCATATTAGGGACGGCACAAGAGGGAGGCTAGTGGTAGTACCTCGTGCCCCTTCCCAACTCCACCGGATAGGGAGCAAATAGAGTATAGAGCATAAGAAAGTTAAAAATGAAAGACAAAGTAAATGAAAGTATATAAGAAGAATCAAGTCAAATTTTTAATCACTTGAAAACACACTTTAAGGATGAAATCAGTGCAAAATTATATTTAAATAGGGGGAGTTTATTTGAAAAGAATTGATTTTGATCCTTGACATTCTTTTTCTTAATATTTTAATGCATGACTTAACACATAATATATTATGCATGTGGCATGATGTTTTGAATTATGGGTTCTCAATATTTTGTAATGCTTCATGGTTGGATAATTTGATTGAATGTTTGAAATACTGCATAAATTTTTTTTTGGTATTATTGAAAAGAAATTTCAGATTTGTCGGTCACAATCATCTTTAAAATCTGAAAGTTGAATAAATCTGTAAAAAGAAGAAGAGAAAGATATCTCTATTTAGGCAAAATGAATTGATCTTGATCTATCTCTCAACTTGCCTAACTTTGATATATAATATCCTAATACTTGTTAAAATATCCTCCATTTTGTATCGAAACTCAATATTAAATACAAAGATTCTGAAAGTGATCTAATGTTATTGAAATATGTGTTTTCAATCTTGGTAATTTAAGATGAGCTACAATGTAGAAGATACATGTCTCAAATTATAATTTTGAGATCCTTCTTGGAAATTCTTATGAAAATTCAGAATCTGATTTTGTATAAAAGCTTAAACTTAACTTAAAAATGCTTATATCGTTACATTCTTGCAACCTTAGTCATATGCTTCAATGATCGTGTCATTTAGGAGAATAACTCAATATGACTTCTAAATGAAAACTTTAACATAAGAAAAACAAAATTAATTTTGATGCCTTGGTTGATTGCTCCGATACGCATCCGAAACATATCATTTCTTATCTTTAAAATGTACTAAAATTGGTTTAAGTGATGTATTTTTCAACGATCTTGATTGCGAACAAATGTTTCTAAATATATGATTTTATTTAGATATTAAAAAGATTTATTGTGTTTCATGTATACATTGCTGAAAAACTATGATCAAGAAATGGAGTTCTATAAATATATATACCTCAATGATCATCTATATGTTTTTCTCTCCTACATTCTTAAAGACTTCCATCAGAATTTATATATAGAGTGAATGATCTTAAAGCTAGAAATATTTCAGCTCACTCAAATGATTCTTAAAAGAAAGAAAATGTAAATGCTTTTGAAAGAAACTGAGCTTCAAATGAATCATTTTCTGATTAATATTTCTATACATTTTCTCTAAGATTAAGAGAAAGCATAACTTGTTCTTGAAGGATTAGAAAGAGTAATTGCTACAAATTTTGAATAATGCTAGATTACTCTACATTCTCGATATCATAGAATTTCAGTTTTATTCACGTTTATCATTAAAATCTGAAATTCAACAATAGAAAAGAATGATTAAAGAAGAATGCATCTCTTGAGGGGGAGCTTTAGATATTCAGTATCCTATCCTAAAGTTACTTTAATTTGATGCATACCTTGATTTTTATGGATTGATTTTGATGAACCTCCTTATATTGCAATACTTGCTTTAATCATAAGTTTATACCTTGAGATGAGTTCTATAGAGGTTGTCTTATCTCAAACCTTGAGTCTTATGAAAATAAGCTGATAATTATAGAAAATATATTTTTGAGATTGATAATTTTATTGAACATTATCTTCAAATTCTAAACTCTTAAATGGAATGATCAATTAAGGGGGAGAAAGAAAATTTCAGAAGGAGAGATCTTATGGAACTTAATCGCATAAATCTATAACTAAAGGAGAGGGAAAGAATACTAAAAGAAAAGTGATCCTAATACTCTCCAATATGTATCATCTGAAATTTAAATCTGAAAATCTTTATGATACACCTTGAGGCTTGTTATTTGGTTAGTATATCTTATGCATCACTCATGAACCAAATTGCAATTCAAATAGTTGATCTTAAGAGCCTCTAACTTAATGAAAAAGGGGGAGAATAATATGTTGAATTTTCTTGAGTATCTCATAGAAAATCTATTTTGAAATTCACTAATGAGTCCTAATTGGGTTGATCTTTAGAACTTCAATTTTGTGCCAATTCATATTTCTCTTTAACAAATTGTGCTTATTTTCTAAAGAAATAAAAGAAAGTCTTTAAAAGAGCTCTAAGATGTATCAAAAATTGCATGAATTCATATTTTGGTATTTGTGCCCCAATGCTCTTATTATCATAAAAAGAACTTTGAAATAATGATCCAACATGATGATATGTCCTTCAAATATATAAGTTTTGATCCTTTACTCTGAAAATCAATTAAATTGCTCTCATGTTGATAAAATACTCAATAGATTGGGCAAAAGGTCTTAAATGAACAAGCTTTCATACTTATTGATGAGAGGTTAGATTTCCACTCATATTTTTTTTTCTTGAATATCATTTGTGGTACTTCTTGAATTAACCTAAGGAAGATTCCACCTACACTTGATTAGAAAACTATCTTTGTTCTGCTCTGAAATTATCTTAATTGGCTCTGATCTATGCTCATTAATCTGATTCTAATATTATTGCCTTGAGATATATGATTCATATCCTTGCAATAATTTGACATGCAAATCAGAGTACAATAAGAAATATTTGAGTATTCTTATCTTTGTGCTTAATGTTTCACTATCTTTTTGATGTTGTCAAAAAGGGGGAGAAATATTTAAGTCTATGCTCATAATGCTTTGTGTTTTTGAATTGAATACAAATCAGCTGAAATTGAAATGTGTTAAGCTGATTAAATCTAAAGCATTATCATGAAGTATGTTTTAAATATATATGCTTTCTACTTCATGCAACTTAGCTATGCATTAGTTCTAGAACACAATATATTTTATATTGCACATACTCAAATACTGTGTATATGTTTAAATCTTAAATTTTGCATATACTCAGTGTTTTGTCATCATCAAAAAGGGGGAGATTGTTGACCACCTAATGGATTTTGATGAATACAAAACACGAGAGTATAATTTCATTTATCTTAATAATTTAATTGAGGATTTCATGTGTTTAATTAAGAATATTGTTAAGAAATGTCTAGGCAAGTTTCCATAATTTTTATGAATTTATTGAAGAATTTTTGAGTTGAAGAAAACAGATCAGGGACAGCCGAGACGTCTCCGGGTTGTCTCAGAGACGTCTCTGGCACAAACAGGAAGAACTGGCACGTCTGGAGACGTCCCCGGTACCTGCGGAGTCGTCCCCGCAAGTAAAAAGCAGACCAGCGGAGTCGTCCCCTAGATAGCGGAGACGGCTCTCTCAGGGTTTTCCAGAGAATGATTTTTTCGGAGATAAGGCAGCGGAGACGTCCCCTGAAAAAGCGGAGTCATCCCCATGCAAAAAGCGCAAACAAGCGGAGACGTCCCCGTAAAGCGCGGAGACGTCCCCGGAGCGCGGAGTCATCCCCGAAGCAGCGGAGTCATCCCCATGCAAAAAGCGCAAACAAGCGGAGACGTCCCCGTAAAGCGCGGAGACGTCCCCGGAGCGCCTGGGACGCGACTGACAACTTTTTCAGGTAGATTTGAATTTCAAACGGTCATATCTTTGTGTCTAACGGCTATATTTGCTTTTTGGGCTATAAAAGGGACCTCTTAAGTGCTTCTCAACAACTTCTCACCAACCCAACACAAGATCATTCAAGAGAGAAGAAAGAAAAAGAGGTTCAAGGGAGTTAGAGCTTTCAAGAGGAGAAATCAAGTGCATTCAAGCTTTCCCATCTGATTTCGAGCTCATCTACTCACTCCCACTTGGCAATCAAAGCTCGCATTCAAGCCAACGTGATCCACATCAGAAGAACCACCATCATCCACGCTTCCAACGGCAAAAAGGGTTCTTCCGATTTTATTGTTTCTCATTGTTATATTTGCTTCTTAAGAGCTTTCAAATCTTTTGTAAAACGTTTGAATATTGAGCTTGTTTCAGTCAAGGGACTTGGAACAAGGGATAGGCGTCCCAAGCCTAAGTTAAAATTGGCGGATTGTAGGGTTCGTTGTTAGCCCGGGGTAAAACAACGAGTTGGGTAGTTCACTCGAAAAACTACCGGATTGTAGGGTTCGTTGTTAGCCCGGGGTAAAACAACGAGTTGGGTAGTTCACTCGAAAAACTACCGGATTGTAGGGTTCGTTGTTAGCCCGGTGTAAAACAACGAGTTGGGTAGTGCACTCGCAAAACTACCGGACTGTAATCTGGACGATTATAGTGAAATTCCCAAGAGGTCTTGGGGAGTGGATGTAGGTGCTGGGGTGCACTGAACCACTATATGTTTGTTGTGTTTGTGATGCTTTTTGTCATTGTCTAACTTGCTCACTTACTTACTTAGATAAATTGCTTGCTTAACTCTTATCCGCGCATCCTTTAGTTGCAAGCATATTCAATTTACTTAATCAAGTCTCACTCAATAAATCAAACTGTTGCTAAGTTTAAATTCCACTGTGCATCTATACAACTTAGCATAATTAATTGAAAAGTGTTAGAAGTAGCCTAAAAGTTTTAAAAGACCCAATTCACCCCCCCTCTTGGGTTGTATCCACTGGGCAACACAAGAAATCTTATTTCCTCTCCCTTTCTCTCCCACGGTGAACTTTCAACATAAAACACCTTTTTTTTTTTCTTTCTTCTTCCCAAGAACAAAGCATTGCTCTATTTCTTCTTCTTTGAACCAGCCGAGCTCCCACCTCCTTTGGTTCCCACCCCAACCGAGCACACCCCTCTTCTCTTCCTCCTTCTCCTTTTATAGCCGCGGACGGACGCCTGATGCGGAAGGGAAATGGCAGACGCGGTGAGGACGCGGGGAGGAGTCGATCACGGACGCAATTCGGGCGCTGGGAGCAGGCTGGATCGCTGATCACGGGCGGAAGCTTCGTGGACGGCTGCTGGCACGCGATCTCGGCTTGCATCCCGGCTGGAGCTGGGAGGAATCGCGGAGATGGCTTGGAGGATTTGGAAGGCGATCCGAGATCGATGGGAGGACGCCGTGGAGGCTGGGACTTCCTTCTTCGGGTGCTGGGATTTCGGGATCACGGAAGGAAGGCGTCGATGATTGTTGGAGCTCGGATGCGGCTACGGGAGGAAGAAGAATGCGGACGGGCTGATCATGTAGGCAAGGAAGGAAGGCACGGATACAAGGAATCTATTTTGCTGGGAGGGGGGATTTGATGCTGGATCTTGCTCGGAAAGCTCAAATGGAAAAGGAACGGGGACCACGAATGGCTGGGATGTCGCTTCGGCTTGGAATGGAAGGTTGCAACACTGGTTGGGACGGATTGCAAATGGGATTCGCTGGAGTCTCCTGGGATCGCACGGAGTGACTTGCTGGTAGGTGGCTGGCACGGATGAGGGGCATTCATGGCTTGGATGCGCCGTGGAAGATGGATACGGACGGGAGATGGGATGCTAAAAATGGACGCCAGTGGACTCTTGGGCTGCTGGGATTTGGATCACGGGTCACCTGTTCTGACTGGAGGTCAATTGCAAGTTTCAAGTCATGGGTCACCCGACCCCATAGTTATGATATGACCAAATTAGATTTGCCCAAAAATTCTTTTCCAAAAGCACAAATAAAATGGACCCGATTCGGACCCGAATCTGACTCGGACCCGACTCGATCTTCAACCGGGTCAGATCTGGGAAGGGATCCTTCTTTAGTCAAATTTGAACTCAATGTGCATTTTATTTCTAATTTATGAAAATATGTGCCAAACCCAAATATAATATTAATCCAGTGAATTTATCATTATCGGTTAGCAATAATACTAATTTAGGTGACATGTGGGTCGCACTTTTGTGCTCTCATCACACCCCCCAACTAGCTTATTGCTAGTCTCTAGCAATTTAGTGTGAAAATGATAAAATAAAAGTGCAAAAGTGTAATTTATTATATAAATATACTAAGATAAATATTCATTTTCGTAGAGCATTACGATTGCACTTAGCACGTGCAACAAGCCGTTAAACCCCTAGGTTACCCTAGTGGACGAGTGTTGTCTCGTGAGGGTTTGCAGTGAAGTTACCCACAAACTTCAATCCCAAAATAAAATTTGTTTTATGAAATGAAAGTCTAATTTTCAAGTACATAACTGATAAGAATTTCAAAAGCACACAAGGTTTTAATTACTAAGTAGCCCAAATTCTAGGTTAGTATGCAATTTAAGTTGAAGTCATTAAGTTTTCTGTTAGGGAGTTGTAAGACTTATTTATACTTGAGTGCTCAGTGAAGTTTGGACCATGCACAAGCTAAGATTTTGGATCTCCAAAATATCGCTAATATTAGTAGTTTCCAAGAATTGGTCGGACAAGACCTATTTGCTGATTCAAAATCATCTTTTCTGCAGGATTTCGAGAGCTGTGGATGTTTACTTTAATACCTCATGGGCTTTATCTGTAATATTCCAGTTTACTCGAATTTTTACAATGACGGCTTTCACACTATTGTCTTTCTTAAGGTCAGTATACATTTTTTTTTTCATTTTTTTTTTGTGTTTTTTTTTTTGCGTTAAAGAGAAATGATAATGTATATATTATGCACTTTTACTCCTGTGATGATTCCTCCATGTAGCGAGCAATTAGTCGACAATTCTCACACCAGTTGGCATGAGGTGTCGGGCATCAAGACTCCCCTACGGACCTATGCTCATGTTCCTCATCACAAGCCCGCTGACCTTTGACAATAGGTAGCCCTTTTCGATGTACCTGACTAAATCCACCATTTTTTTTTTGGATCAGAAAAAGATGGTTCATCAGGATTCGAGGTTGCTACCATATTCTCAACACAATGTCGAACCTATACCTTAGAAAATACAGGCCAGATGTGTTGTGAAATTCAAAGCACTAATTAGCTTACAACTCACTAAAAAGAACTTAATAAAAAGAACTCACTTTGCACTACTTCCAACTAGTCATTGGGCTCTTAGATTTTATATACCTTGTGTGTTGTATATATATATATTTTTTTCAAAAATTTTAACTAAAAACTTTTTTTTTTATAAAATGCGTAAAAATACCCCCAAACCTAAATCTAACATTGTCCTCAATGTTAAAGAAAATTTAAAGCAGTAAGAGGACAGAGGAGAGGTTACCTGATATGGGTGAGTAAATTGAAAATTGGGACAAAATCTCCCAAACCTGCATGTTAGTATTTTTTTTTATAGAAGATATTTATATGTTGGGTTGCCTCCCAAGAGCGCTAAGTTTTATGTCTTCAGCCAGACAATTCTAATTCATTCATGATAAACAGGGTCGGTCAGAAGTGTCTCCTCAACTTCTGGACTCAGATACTCAAGGTATGGTTTTAAACGATGTCCATTGACTTGAAAGGACCTACCATCCTTGGTATTGCATATTACTACTGCACCATGCGGGTGCACTTTCTCTACTGTGTATGGGCCAGTCCAGCGAGAATTAAGTTTTCCAGGGAATAGATGTAATCGAGAATCATATAGAAGGACTTTTTGTCCTTGGTGAAATTCCTTACGAATGATCATTTTATCATGCATGATCTTCATGCGATCTTTGTACTTTTTGGCACACTCGTAAGCATCGTTTCTAATTTCTTCAAGCTCATCGAGTTGAAGCTTCCTATGTTCTCCTGCTTTGTCAAGATCGAAATTTAAATGTTTAATAGCCCAATAGGCCTTGTGCTCTAACTCAACAGGTAAATGGCAGGCCTTGCCATAGACAGTTCTATATGGAGACATTCCAATTGGTGTTTTGTAAGCCGTCCGATATGCCCACAGTGCATCTGTTAGCCTAAGAGACCAATCCTTCCGAGATGTATGAATAGTTTTTTCAAGGATGGTCTTGATCTCCCGATTGGAAATTTCGACTTGTCCACTTGTTTGTGGATGATATGGTGTACTGACCTTGTGATTAATGTTGTACTTTCTCATAAGGGCTTTAAAGATTTTATTACAAAAATGTTTCCCCCCATCACTAATGATAGCACGAGGGGTGCCAAAACGAGCAAAGATAGATTCTTTAAGGAACTTGATCACCA
The DNA here is from genome assembly GCF_009389715.1 of Phoenix dactylifera. NCBI lineage: Eukaryota > Viridiplantae > Streptophyta > Magnoliopsida > Arecales > Arecaceae > Phoenix > Phoenix dactylifera. Next base: position 4,577,369 of record NC_052395.1, on the reverse strand, counting down.
CTTTGTGATCATTGGTCTTACACGCGATAGCCTCAATCCATTTTGATACATAGTCAACTGCCACAAGAATGTACTGATGCCCAAACGACATAGGAAAAGGACCCATAAAATCAATACCCCAAACATCAAAAATTTCTATAATTAAGATAGGGTTCAGGGGCATCTCATTCTTTCTCGAGAGTTTTCCTAATCGTTGACATCGATCGCAAGATTTACAATAGTCATGCGCATCTCGAAAAAGTGTGGGCCAATAAAATCCGCACTGCAAAACTTTTGCAGCAGTTTTCTTCCCACTAAAATGACCACCACAAGCATGGTCATGACAAAAGAAAAGGACATTCCTTTGATCGTGTTCAGGGATGCATCGTCTGATGATTTGATCAGGACAGTATTTGAACAAGTATGGTTCATCCCAAAATACCATTTTACACGAGCTAGGAAGCGGAATTTCTCTTGTTTGGTCCATGAACGGGGCATTCGTTCAGTAACTAGATAGTTGACTACATCAGCATACCATGGAACATTGGTATGGGAAATCATCATTAATTGTTCATCAGGGAAGGTCTCGGACACAGGTAATGATTCTGCAGATGACTCAACAATTAGTCTGGACAAGTGGTCAGCTACTACATTTTCAGATCCCTTTTTGTCTCGAATTTCGAGATCAAATTCCTGGAGCAATAGGATCCAACGAATGAGCCTTGCCTTAGCATCCTTCTTTGTGAGAAGGTACTTAAGGGCGGCATGATCAGAATAAATAAGAACCTTATATCCTATCAGGTAGAGGCGAAATTTATCTAGAGCAAAAACAACTGCCAACAATTCTTTTTCAGTGGTGGAATAGTTGAGTTGGGCGTCATTTAGAGTTTTGCTTGCATAATGAATAACATGGGGAAGCTTCTCTACTCGCTGACCTAAGACAGCACCTATGGCATAATCAGATGCATCACACATGATTTCAAAAGGACGACTCCAATCAGGACTCCTTATGATGGGTGCTGAAGTTAGTTCAGACTTTAGTCTTTCGAAAGCAGTTATACAAATTGGCGAAAAATTAAAAGTAGCATCTTTCGCCAACAAATCGCATAAGGGTTTCGACAATTTACTGAAATCCTTGATAAAGCGGCGGTAAAAATCCGCATGCCCTAAAAAGGATCTGACTTCCCTAACAGTTTTGGGAGGTGGCAATTTAGCAATTAATTCTACTTTGGCCTTATCCACCTCAATTCCCCTTTGTGACACAATGTGTCCTAAAACAATACCTGATTCTACCATGAAATGACACTTCTCCCAGTTAAGAACTAAGTTTTTCTGTTTGCAGCGTTCTACCACAAGTATCAAGTGGTGTAGACATTCCTCAAAATTGGTTCCAAATACAGAAAAATCATCCATGAAAACTTCTAAAAATTTCTCTACCATGTCGGAGAAAATACTCATCATACACCGTTGGAATGTAGCTGGTGCATTGCATAGCCCAAAAGGCATGCGACGATAAGCAAAAGTGCCATAAGGACAGGTGAATGTGGTTTTTTCTTGATCCTCACGTGCGATAGGGACTTGGTTATATCCAGAATAACCATCGAGGAAACAGTAATGGGAGTGGCCAGCTAGCCGTTCTAGCATTTGATCGATGAAGGGTAGAGGAAAGTGGTCTTTCCTAGTCATGGCATTAAGCTTCCTATAGTCGATGCATACTCGCCATCCCGTTTGGACTCGAGTAGGGACTAACTCATTGTGATCATTTTTTACCACAGTGATGCCAGACTTTTTAGGTACGACTTGAACTGGGCTTACCCACTGACTATCAGAAATAGGATATATAATCCCTGCATCTAAAAGCTTGATGACCTCGGCTCGAACTACGTCCTTCATGATTGGATTAAGTCGCCTTTGTGGTTCTCTAGAAATTTTTGCATCTTCTTCTAGATGGATTTTATGTTGGACCACAGAAGGACTAATCCCCTTAATATCAGCTATAGACCAACCGATAGCTTCCTGATTCTTCCGAAGGATACTTAACAATTATAACAGGTAAGGTCTTGTTTTCCCCAAGAAATGCATACTTCAAGTTTTCGGGAAGGTCTTTGAGTTCTAGTTGTGGAGGTTTGACATTGGATGACACTAGCTGAGATTCCGAAATAGGCAATGATTCAAACTTGGTGGCCCATCTGCTAGTATCCATCACAGGAATGGAATCTAACAATGCATTAACCTCTTGACTTGACTCACAATCTTGACCAAAATTAGCCAAACATCTTTCTAATGGGTCAGAATAACTCAACTCTTCAAAAGAACTGCTAATTATATTCTCAATCATGTGAATTTCTTCCAAATCGTCCATCTCAGTTGACTGACTACTACTATGAAAAACATTGAGCTGGACAGTCATGTTCCCAAAGGCTAGAGTCATTATTCCATTTCGGCAACTAATCACAGCATTTGAAGTGGCCAAAAATGGTCTACCTAGGATCACCGGGATGTGACTTTCTGAATTTTTTACTGGTTCAGTTTCAAGGACTACAAAATCCACAGGGTAGTAGAATTCATTAACTTTTACAATCACATCCTCCACAATTCCTTTGGGATACTTCACAGTCCTATCTGCTAATGACAAGGTAATATTTGTGGACTTTAATTCCCCCAAACCTAGTTCGGTGTAGACAGAATAGGGTAATAGGTTCACACTTGCTCCTAAGTCTAATAGGGCTCTCCGAATGATGGTTTCTCCTATTTTAATTTCAACAGTGGGGCAACCAGGGTCCTTGTATTTTGGGGCAATCTGTTGTTGAATAAGAGATGAGGCTTGTGCAGCCATCACAGCTTGCCTAGGAATACTGGTTTTTCTTTTCACCGTGGTTAAGTCTTTTAAGAATTTTGTGTAGGAGGGGATCTGTCTGATGGCATCTAGGAAGGGTAAATTTATTTGGACATTTTTAAAGACTTCCATGATTTCATCGTACTGAGATTTTTTCTTTGAGTCTTGTAGTCTACTAGGAAAGGGAGCCTTAGGTGTGTAAGTTTCTATTGGTTTCTCCTCTATTCCTTGTGTTCCCTGTTCTTGTGTCTTTTTCTGGGTGGGGTTAGTTTCATGCTTTTCTTCTTTTTCTTGCACAGAAAGTTGGACCTTGTTGTCCACTTGCTTGCCAGACCGTAAAGTGGTAATTGCCTGGACTTCATGGGTAGGGTTTCCATTAGAATCAATATGAAACTGGCCTCTCGGCCCTTGATTCTGTTGCCTACTAGGGTTAGGCACTGGCTGACTGGGCAATTCACCTTTCTTCCTATCCCCTAGAGAGTTGGCTATTTGGCTCAGACTAACCTCAAGTTTTGCAATCGCTTGCGCATGGAATTGGTTAGTCTGGGTTTGAGCCATGTTGGTCTGTTGTTGTTGGTGGATGAAGTCTTGTTGCTGCTTCATCATGTTAGCCATCATGGCTTCCAATGATGTAGTTTGCTGAGGGATAGGGGCACTATAAGTAGGGATAGGTGGAGCCAATGATTGGTTTATTTGTGATGGACCTATCCTGGAAAAATTCTTCTGAAAACCTGGTGGACCACCTTGATGCTGAATAGGTTCATTTTGCTTGTATGAGAAATTTGGATGGAACCTATTATCAGGGTGGTAAACTGGGCTGAATGAATTGGGAGTGGGCTTCTTGAAGGCACTATATGAGTTTAGAGCATTTGCCTGCTCAGCCTTAATGTTGGGTAAACTAGGACAGCACTCCACTAGATGCTCAGAACTATTACACAAGATACATAAACTATGTGGCTCGTGATCCACTTTCATGATGGGATTTAACTCTTTGTATGAACTCGAGCTTGTAGAAACAATGAAAGCATCAAACTTTTTGCTTAAGTTGTTCATTCCAGTCACCAGATTGGACATGACATTTTTGAGTTCTGGGTCTGCCTTCATTTCATAATTACCTGGTTTTCTAGACCCGAACTCATCTCTATTTATTTCCTCACCATAGCTACTCCAATTTTGGGCGTTCTCGGCTAAGTCAACAAGAAATTCATAGGCTTGATCCGGGGTTTGGTTCATAAACCTACCCTTGTGCATGGACTCGATCATGTTTCTATATGCTGGAGGTAGTCCTTTGTAAAAGAAATGTACTAGATCAGCCTTGTCAAGCCCATGGTGCGGGCACTTGACCAAAAGATCATGGAATCTTTTCCAAAGTTGAGAAAATTCCTCCTCAGATTTTCCTCTAAAAGTTCTGATGGCATCCTTAATTTTTTCAGTCTTCACCATGGGATAGAACTTAGCCATGAACTTCCTAGATAGTTGTTCCCATGATGTGATGGAATTTGAAGCTAGGGAATACAGCCATGCAGCAGCACGATCCTCTAAAGTCATGGGAAATAACCTTAATTTAATACCCTCTTCATCTAAATTTTGATTTCTAAACGTTTGACAGATTGTCAAAAATTTGTTTAGATGAATGTAGGGTTGTTCACTCTCGAACCCATGAAATTTGGGTAACATGTTTATTGTTGCAGCCCGAATCTCGAATTGGGCTGCATTATTAATTGGTAATACTATGCAAGTAGGGGGACTAGCGGATGCGGGTGCAAACAATTCATTCAGGGTTCTAATATGTTCACCCATTGTAGAGATCGACGGTTGGTTTACAGTTCGCAGGTTATGATGAAAAGTTCTGTCAATCTCAGGATCAAATGGGGTTAATTTATCCCTTAATGATCTTCTACCATGCATACATTATCAATAACTTAATTAGACTCGACTCCTAAACGAAATCCTAAAAGAGGAGAGAAGGGCTAGACACAGATGACCACAACCAACACCACACAACAATTTGACCCTATTAGTCTTAGAACTAAGTGAGGTTTAGTAGCTTCTTAAATCTAGTTGCCTAGAGATTTATCAGGTTAAAAAGTTCCTGAAATTCTCTCTAGATTAGACAGCTCCTAATCTCCCTTTCAGATTAAGCTTGAGCTTACCAGTTAAGCAATCCAGTAACCAGTGACCAGAAAAGTCCCGGGGTGTGTGGTGGTGCCAGAAGGGATACACCGATACCACAATACCCGTAACAGTTCTCACTGTTGTAAAACTTTCCTAGACATCACCAATTACTAAATTCTCACTGGAGTGGCTTTCAGCCGCTTCTTTCCAAGAGCCTAATTGAGCTCGAAAACCCTAAGGCCAACGTCTAATTTGATTTTAATTTAATTTGGCTTAGGATATGTATGCAAGGTGGTGATTTTTGGGCTAAGGACAGGTAATGACTTTCCGACCTTATCTTTTTAATGGGTTTTGCCCTTAATTACTTTATGCAAATGCTTAATACTAAATGCAGCAAATAATCAATATTTTTTAAAGTTTATGCAATGTCATTAGGTTGTACTGATTAAATGAGCAAGCAATTTTTTTATTATTATTATTATTTATATTTTTTTTATTTTTCTTATTTTTTAATTTTATGTTGTTTTTTTTAATTTTTAATATAGGAATAACTTGAATGTAAACTAAAACTAATCCTTATGCGTCAGTCAATCTCCGAATGCCCGTTGAATAAGCTCTGAAGATTACTCTGTGAGGAGCCCCAATAGAGGTATGATCACCTAGGGGGATTGCACCCTATCAATTACTAGCAAAAATAATATTTTTTTTGAATTTAATTAATTTTTTTTTACTTTTTTTTTAAATTTAAATTTCAAATTTCGAATCACAGAATTCAAATTTTGAATTTAAATTTTTGAATTCTTGAAATTTTTTTTTTAAAATTTTTTTTTTTACTTTCTTTTTTAGAAAACTTTAATTACGAATTTCAAATTTCAGAATTTAATAACTACGAAATTACTAACTAAAATAATCAAAATAAGGAAAATTAATAAAAATAAAAACTTACTACCAGAGTGCGTTCACTTCGGGCATCCAAAATCCAATTTGATCTTCGTGATCGTTCTTGCTTCTCGATTTGCCTCCCCGGCAACGGCGCCAAAATTTTGTTCGTCCTTTCCTGTTTATCTAAAAATATGCTAAACAGATCGTTGTTAGAATCGACAAACAAAGTTTAAATTAATTTTACTCTTACCTTTTCTACTTGAAGAATAGCGGTTGTAAGAGGTCGATCCACAGGGAGGCGGTTGGAGTTGCATAAAAATTAGAACGTTCACTCGGATTTGAAATTGATTTTTGAATGATAAAAGGAAAACATTACGTCGGGGATGTTTGAATGATTCTCTGGTCTACTAGAGAATGTTTTCTACTTGAAGAATAAATAAAAGAAAGAAAGAAAACTTTGTAATTGAGAATGTAATGCAGAGTAGCGGTCAAACAGCAAAGAAAAATATTTAAATAAGATTTTCAGTACAAATAAAATAAATTGCAGGAATTAAACTGAAACTTAGAACATAGATTGCATAAAAGAAAATTGATGGATTTCATAAAAAGAAAACTGATTACAAATAAAAGTGGAGATTAGAAGGCCTAATACTCTCCTATTTTGCAAATAAAATAAAAACAAGAAATCTTATTTCCTCTCCCTTTCTCTCCCACGGTGAACTTTCAACATAAAACACCTTTTTTTTTTCTTTCTTCTTCCCAAGAACAGAGCATTGCTCTATTTCTTCTTCTTTGAACCAGCCGAGCTCCCACCTCCTTTGGTTCCCACCCCAACCGAGCACACTCCTCTTCTCTTCCTCCTTCTCCTTTTATAGTCGCGGACGGACGCCTGATGCGGAAGGGAAATGGCAGACGCGGTGAGGACGCGGGGAGGAGTCGATCACGGACGCAATCCGGGCGCTGGGAGTAGGCTGGATCGCTGATCACGGGCGGAAGCTTCGTGGATGGCTGCTGGCACGCGATCTCGGCTTGCATCCCGGCTGGAGCTGGGAGGAATCGCGGAGATGGCTTGGAGGATTTGGAAGGCGATCCGAGATCGATGGGAGGACGCCGTGGAGGCTGGGACTTCCTTCTTCGGGTGCTGGGATTTCGGGATCACGGAAGGAAGGCGTCGATGATTGTTGGAGCTCGGATGCGGCTACGGGAGGAAGAAGAATGCGGACGAGCTGGTCATGTAGGCAAGGAAGGAAGGCACGGATACAAGGAATCTATTTTGCTGGGAGGGGGGATTTGATGCTGGATCTTGCTCGGAAAGCTCAAATGGAAAAGGAACGGGGACCACGAATGGCTGGGATGTCGCTTCGGCTTGGAATGGAAGGTTGCAACGCTGGTTGGGACGGATTGCAAATGGGATTCGCTGGAGTCTCCTGGGATCGCACGGAGTGACTTGCTGGTAGGTGGCTGGCACGGATGAGGGGCATTCATGGCTTGGATGCGCCGTGGAAGATGGATACGGACGGGAGATGGGATGCTAAAAATGGACGCCAGTGGACTCTTGGGCTGCTGGGATTTGGATCACGGGTCACCTGTTCTGACTGGAGGTCAATTGCAAGTTTCAAGTCATGGGTCACCCGACCCCATAGTTATGATATGACCAAATTAGATTTGCCCAAAAATTCTTTTCCAAAAGCACAAATAAAATGGACCCGATTCGGATCCGAACCTGACTCGGACCCGACTCGATCTTCAACCGGGTCGGATCTGGGAAGGGATCCTTCTTTAGTCAAATTTGAACTCAATGTGCATTTTATTTCTAATTTATGAAAATATGTGCCAAACCCAAATATAATATTAATCCAGTGAATTTATCATTATCGGTTAGCAATAATACTAATTTAGGTGACATGTGGGTCGCACTTTTGTGCTCTCATCAAGTACCATAAACCTATATTTTTTGTTCCTATTAGGTATTTAAAAATTCTCTTAACTGCAATTAAATGTGATTCCTTAGGATTAGATTGATATCTAGCACACATGCATACACTAAACATGATATCAGGTCTACTTGCTGTAAGATATAGTAAAGAGCCTATCATACCTCTATACAGCTTTTGATCTATTGATTTACCTGATTCATCCTTATCTAGTTTGCATGATGAGCTCATGGGTGTGCTGATTGGCTTGTTTCCATCCATATCAAACTTCTTAAGCATCTCCTTGATGTATTTAGCTTGATTGATGAAGATCCCCTCTTTAGATTGTTTGATTTGGAGCTTGAGGAAATAGTTCAGCTCTCCCATCATGCTCATTTCAAATTCACTCTGCATTAAGTCAGCAAATTTTTCGCAGAGGTGATTGTTAGTAGCACCGAAAATAATATCATCTACATAAATCTGCATTACTAACATTTCTTTGTTTTTCTTCTTTAAAAACAGTGTTGTATCAACATTTCCTCTAGAGAATTCATGGTCTAATAGAAATTTGCTAAGTCTTTCATACCATGCTCTAGGGGCTTGTTTTAGACCATAAAGTGCTTTGTTTAGTTTATATACATGATTGGGATATTGATGATTTTCCAAACTAGGAGGTTGTTCTACATAAACCTCCTCATTAATATACCCATTCAAAAAGGCACTTTTTACATCCATTTGAAATAGTTTGAAGTCTTTAGAGCATGCAAATGCTAGTAATAATCTAATTGCTTCAAGTCTAGCCACAGGAGCAAAGGTTTCATCAAAATCTATACCTTCTTCTTGATTGTAGCCCTTTGCTACTAGTCTAGCTTTGTTTCTAACAACAACTCTATTTTCATCAAGTTTGTTTTTATATATCCATTTAGTTCCTATTATTGAGTATTCAGCGGGTCTTTCTACTAAATTTCATACCTTGTTTCTAGTAAATTGATATAGTTCCTCTTGCATAGCATTTATTCAATTTACATCATTTTCAGCTTCTCCAATGTTTTTAGGTTCTAAGTACGAAACAAAAGCTAGTTGATTTTTTAAGTTCCTAAGAGAAGCTCTAGTTCTAATAGGTTGTGATGGATCATCTAATATTAATTCTTTAGAGTGACCATATGCATACCTCCAAGCCTTTGTAAGCCTATGATCATCAATTACCTCTTGGCTTGTTGAGGTTTCTCCACTTTGCTTCGGTTCATCCTCTTGTAATGTCATATCATCTATCTTTTTCTCAAGTATTCCTGTATCATCATCAAGAGCTACTCTCTTGCTAGAAGAGACATCATTAGTATCATCAAAAACAACATATATAGACTCTTCAATAACAAGGATTCTTTTGTTGAAGACTCTATAAGCTTTACTTGATGTAGAATAGCCCAAAAAGATACCTTCATCAAATTTAGAATCAAATTTACCTAAGTTATCTTTGCCATTATTATGAATGAAACATCTACACCCAAAAATATGAAAATAGTTTACTTTGGGCTTTCTATCTCTCCGAAGTTCATAAAGTGTTTTCTTTATAATTGGTCTCAATAAAACTCTATTTAATATATGACATGATGTGTTAATGGCTTCTCCCCAAAAATACTTAGGGAGGTTACTTTCACACAACATGGTTCTAGCCATTTTCTTTAGGGTTCTATTCTTCTTTCCACAACTCCATTTTGTTGTGGTGTCCTAGGTGCAGAGAAATTATGAGTTATTCTCTTTTTGCTACAGAATTCATCAAATAGATGATTTTCAAATTCCGTTCCATGATCACTTCTAATAGCTATGACTGAAGCATTTCTTGCATTAGTTACTTCCTTATGAAATTTCTTAAATACAGAAAATGTTTCATCTTTATGAGCTAAAAACATGACCCAAGTATATCTAGAAAAATCATCTACAATAACAAGACCATATTTGTTTCCACCAAGACTTGTGATTCTAGTTGGTCCAAATAGATCCATGTGTAGTAGTTCAAGAGGTCTAGAGGTAGAGACACAATTTATGGATTTAAAGAGCTCCTAGATTGTTTGCCATATTGACATGCTTCACAAATTTTATTTTTCTCAAATTTTAGTTTTGGCAAACCTATTACAGAATCTCTTTTAACTAACTTAGATATTGTATCTATACTTGTATGACCTAATTTACGGTGCCATAACCAACTTGCATCATCAACCTTAGTATCACAAGCTACTAAGCAAGGACTGTTTTTAGCAAGGTCTTCAAGATCTACTACATAGACGTTACCACGTCTAATTCCTTTAAATACTAATCCATTGTCAATTGAGTTGGTTATGATGCATAAAGATGGCTTAAACAAAACATCAAAACCTCTATCACGTAATTGACTAACGCTAAGTAGGTTATGCATAAGACCATCTACAAATCGTACATTATCAACGAAGGTTGAAGAGGTGATTTGTATTTTACCTATACCAACGATGTGACCTTGGTTATTGTCTCTAAATGTCACAGCACCTCTCTTCCTAGGCTCTAAGGTGAAGAATTGCTCCTTGTCACCCGTCATGTGTCTTGAGCAGCCACTATCCAAATACCAACAGTTTTTGTCGACTTTGGCTGCAAGACACTCCTACACAAGAAAATCATACAATTTTAGGTATCCAAGTTTTCTTGGGTCCTTCAAGGTTAGTAATGTTGGTTCCTTTTGGAACCCAAACCTTTTTAATTTTTCTTTTAGCTTCTGCTTTCTTATGGTCACATACATTAGCTTTATGTCCTACTTTTTCACAGCAAAAACAGGTTATATTCTTAGTTTTACTTTCCCCTGCTTTCACAAAGAAATTTTTAAGGAGCTTTTGCTTATTATTAGGTTTATACCCTAAACCAGCTCTATTAAACACAGCTCGTTGATTGTTAAGTATCATTTTCAATTTTTCAGAACTATATGTAAACTTTTCAACAATAGGTTTGTATTTTTCAAGCTCTTGTGTTAGCTTTTGTTTTTCTGTTTTTAGTATGTTTAAGTCTTTTGTGAGATTATCTTTTAAAGTTTGTTTACCGTTTTTAAGTTCTGAAATTTCCTTGGTTAGTTTTTCGTTATCTTTAATTAAGGTATTAGTTTTTTGAATTAACATTTGATTGCTTGTTTTAAGTTCTAAATTTTCTTTAATGATAAAATCCTTGTCCTTAATTAATTTATCATACTTATGGAAGTGAGATTGATTAGTTAGTTTTAGTTTTTATTCTTAAGATTTATTGTCTTATATTCATCCATTAGTTCATTAAAAGCATCATACAATTCATCAAAGGTAAAATCTAAATGCGTTTCAGATGTTACCTCATTTTCATTTGCCATAAAACAGAAGTTGGCCTTTTCCTCTTGTTCCTCATCTGATGATGATGATGATGATGAATCGGAGTCTGTCAGGGTGGTGACAAGAGCTTTCTTCTTCTTGTGCTTGATGCTCTTCTTCAGTAATGGACAGTCGATTCTGAAATGTCCCGGTTTCTTGCACTCATAGCAACCGATTCCCTCACTTTTCCTTTCCTTACCTTTGTCCTTGTTGTAGAAATTTGAGGGACCTCTCATCTGATGAAAGGACTTCTTCCGGTTGATGAACTTTCTGAACTTTCGCACGAGAAGAGCCTCATCATCATCTCCCTTATTGTCTTCTTCTTCGCTGCTGCTACTGCAAGATGGATCTTTGTTAGAAGAAGTAGATTTGAGGGCTATTACCTTTTTCTTATGAGAGGATTCTTCTTCGCTGTGTTGTTTCATTGTGAGCTCATACGTCATCAGGGATCCAAGAAGCTCCTCGAGTGGCAGCTTGTTTAAGTCCTTGGCTTCTTGGATTGCCGTTACCTTGGCTTCCCATGACCTTGGCAAAGATCGAAGAATTTTTCTGACAAGATCACTGTTAGCATAACTTTTGCCAAGGCTTTTTAGACCATTGACAATATCAGTAAATTTAGTAAACATGCAAGTGATAGTTTCATTAGAATCCATTTTAAATAGTTCATACTTATGAACTAGTATGTTTAAATTAGATTCCTTGACTTGATTCGTGCCCTCGTGGGTCACTTCAAGTCTGTCCCATATCTCTTTTGCAGAACTGCAAGTAGAGACTCTATTTAATTCATTACGGTCTAAGGCACAATAAAGCACATTCATTGCTTTGGCATTTAGTTGTGCCTTCCTTCTATCATTGTCCTCCCAATCTTTTTCAAGCTTGGAAATAGTAATGTTATCTACAAAAATAGAAGGAATGTATGGTCCATTAACTATGATACTCCAAATCTCATAGTCTTGGGCTTGGATAAATATTTTTATCCTAGCCTTCCAATATGCGTAGTCGGTTCCATTGAAGAATGGAGGCCTATTGGTGGATTGTTCCTCAATAAGTGAAGATCCAAAAGGGGTTGTCATTTTGATCTTTTACTCTTTTGATAGAAGAGCTCCTGCTCTGATACCACTTGTTGCCCAAGAAGACAACCCAAGAGGGGGGGTGAATTGGGTTTTAAGTAATAATTGCAAATTAAAACTTAATGAGTAACTAATTAATATTATTGCAGGCTGATTAATTAGATTACTAGTTGTAGTGAGTGGAGAGGATGGAAGAGACAATGAACCAATTACAAACACAAGAGGTTTTATAGTGGTTCGGAGCTAACCCTTGCTCCTACGTCCACTCCCCAAGCTTCACTTGGGAGTTCACTATAATCCCTAGGATTACAGTCGGTTGTTTTATAAGTTCACAATCCAACTTGTTGTTTTCACGAGATCACAACGAACGCGGTCGGTTTTCACAGGCTCACCGACTAGAACCACCCGATTGTTTTCCCGGGATCACAATCGAACCCTTACACCGTTGGTTTTAACTTCGGCTCACCAACAAACCTCAACAACCTTGATTCAATCCCCTGATTGAATCAAGTAACAAGAAAACAGTTTGTAAAAAGTACAGAAAAAGCTTCTTAAAAAGCAAATATGAACAATATAAATAATGTAGGTTAGAAGCCCTCAAACAGATTTTGGAAGAGGAAGAATGGGCTTCTCGAACTCTGAGTCTCCTCTATGAATGCACCGATGATCTGATGTCAGAGGAGAGCCTTGAATGTGAAGGAAACATTTGTTGGATGGAGTTCAATGCGCTTTTTCCTTCTTTCTCTTGTATTTACTCTTGAGAGCCTTTGGTAGGTGGAAACCCATTTTTGTTTGAATGGAATAGCTCTCTTAATGTCTACTATTGTTCACTCTGGCTATTTAAGTAGTTCACTTTGAAAACTAGCCGTTAGACACCATTTTGTGGCCGTTCTGCACAATCTGCAACTCCTAACAGTGTATCCGTTGGGGTCGGAGTCGACTCGCTCGATCTGGAGTCGACTCGGCTGTTGCTGGAGTCGACTCACACTTTACTGGAGACGACTCGCCTACTGTTCAGGATTTGAATTAAAATGCTGTCCCGTTCTGGAGTCGACTCGGCCAACCCTGGAGTCGACTCGCCAATGTCTGGAGATGACTCGGCCCTCCGGAGACGACTCGTTCTCAGGGTTCCAGAGATCTATTTTTCTGTATTTCTTTCTCGAGTCGACTCGGATCATCTTGGAGTCGACTCGGCTCTCAGAGCCCGAAAACTGATCCTCTGTGTTTGGAGTTGAACTGCCTCGGAGTCGACTCGGATTTTGTTGGGGTCGACTCGGCTGACTTGGGAGTCGACTCGGGAGCACTTGGAGTCGGCTCGGCTCTCAGAATCCGAAAACTGTTTCTCTGTGTTTTGAGTTAAACTGCCTCGGAGTCGACTCGCACTTTGTTGGAGTCGACTCGGCTCTCAGGATCCGAAAACTGTTTCTCTGTGTTTTGAGTTGAACTGCCTCGGAGTCGACTCGCACTTTGTTGGAGTCGACTCGGCAAACTTCGGAGTCGACTCGTAACCTTTTGGAGTCGACTCGGTTGCAGGGTCTGAAATACATTGTTCTGTCTTTCTTCTGTTACCCTTTGGAGTCGACTCGGAAACATCGAGAGTCGACTCGGCAACCGTCGGAGTCGACTCGAATCAAAGCTAGAGACACTTAAACATAAATTCACAAATATTTGGCTGAAACACTAGATTGAATTCATTTGTATAAGATATACTCAAATGCTTTGAGCTCATCAAAATCAAATAGGGCTATAATCAATCACTCCACAAGAAGGGATAAGGGAGAGAGAATACGGTGAAGTTGGAATGAAGAATACGGTGGAATGGCTCCTTATTTATAGATGTGAAGGGATGTATCCTAGCCATCCCTTCATGCATCAAAGGGTGTGATAAGAGGGAGCCAATAAGAGGGGAGGTGTATCTAGAATGGGGCGCAAGCAAGAGAGAGAGGGAGGCGTATCAAATAAGGATTCATCCTTATCCATCCAAGAGACGTATTTACGATACATCTCTTCATTCTTTGCATCGTACTCTTCCCTTATTTTCTTTCTTCTCATGCATGAAATGTAGGAGCCATTCCCATCCATTGATCAAGCCTTGATGATGATCCAAAGGCCATGAAAGAGGGCGCCACATTCACCTTAGGCGTGATGAAGAGAGGAGAGAGAGAATGGATAAGATCAATAAATGGTTCATCCTTATCCATTCAATTTTCACATATTCTCTCTCTTTCCTTCACGTATTTTTCATCATCACGCCTCCTGATGTAATCCATCACGCCATCATGATCTCTCATCATCCTATGATGAAGATCTAATGGCTCCAATCCATGGCGCCATCAATTTATCAATTAAGTCTTCATCCAACGGCTTGAAGAAGATCCAACGGTCTAAATTGCATGATTAATCAAATCTAATTCAATTAGACTCAAACCAATTAGGTGCCAACTCTTGACTAACCCATATCATGATATGATCTAATTAAATTAGACCAATTAAGAATCAGATTTGAATCGAATTCGAATCATATTTGAATCCAATTCGAATCAAGAGCTAAGGAAAACTAGCTAACGGACTTTTTTTATGTTTCTATTTTTTCACTTTTATTTTAGGAGGATGTGTATGCATTCTGTGCATTTTAAAGCAGTCTTCATCTTGACAAGTACTTAGATGACCAGATTTGGACAATGTAGTGCCAAAGAATCATCAATGCTGGAGCATCCATATTCATATATATATATTACATACATATATACATACACACACACATACACACACACACACTCTTTTTTACATAATTCGGAAACATAAACCCACAGAAGTGAAAGAATAGATGCCCTACAAGCCAATCGTAATATGTATTGCGAAGGGTTTTTCTTTTGATTTGTCCAAATCATGTACATAACATTTAATTATGAATAAAGGCATTGTGTTTCATCATACGCTGTTTATTATACTTGTGATGAACCCCTTAGATTAGGACAATGGTTTTAGGGCTATGATGAGATCATACTAGTGAAACCTAAAATCCTAAAATTCTAATCTTAAATATTTTCAGTCGTTGGTACGTTGAGTCGGGGATCAATGCTACCGGAAAGACTGGCACGTCTTATGTATGCTCGATGCAGAGGGTGATTGATCTCACAATCACTTGTGTGGAGACACTAATACAAAGATGTGGGTGCTCATTAGAAGAATGAGTTCACTGAATTGACCTGCAAAGAGAAATCTTATGAAATCTTACTTACATGTCAAAAGATGATTCTCTTAGTGGAAGTTGTGCAACTGATCCTATGACCTGAGATCACCATGGTATCTTGTGCACATGAACCCTTGTTTTGGTTTACACTCATTCATAACTTTAGGTTGTGTACGGGATCTTCTGGATATGGTGAATTATGTACGAAGATTATGAGTAGGTCAATAAAGAATTAATCACTTCTAGTAAGAAAAGATCGCATCCTATTTATTCTAATCATATGATAATTTAGGAAGCCTTTGATTAAAGCAGAATAAAAATTAGAAAGAATTTCTAATGTTTCATTATTTGAATTATCATTAAAAGATTGAGAAAGATATGAATATGAAATTGAGTTTGACATATATTCATACTCATATACATATACGGGATGCAGTTTGATTAAAGAATTGAATTGCGCGGTAACTTGCCACTGAAGGGTATTTTTGGTATTTCCACCAAATTCCATATTTTTCGGGTAGACATGACACGTTGCTAGACGTCAATCTTGTCTTATAGGTTTGATCGAATTAAAGAGTTTAATTCGATCACCAATTAGAAAGGATTCTAATTGTTAAGTTCGGATTTGCGCAGTTTGGACCTAAATCGATTAGAAGAGTTCTAATCAAGTTGGGTCAACTCGCACTCACACCTATTGCTGGCTAAGTATGGAACCCAATGGGTCACACACAAGAAAACTTATCAAGGGTCTAATTGGATTAGATCATGTTTGCAAGATAGACATCCTAGCAGGTGTTGCAAATCCTTAGCTCCAGATTCGAATTGGATTCGAATCTGATTCTTAATTGATCTAATTTGATTAGATCATGTTCTAATATGGGTTAGCCAAGAGTTGGCACCTAATTGGCTTGGTTTGAGTCTAATTGGATTAGATTTGATAAATCATTAAATCTAGACCGTTAGATCTTGATTTATCGTTGGATGAAGACATAATGGAGAGTTGGTTTAACCCAATTGGATTAGGTTAGAGGATGGCTATCATAATTGATCATTGGATCTTAATCCCACCATTGGATGAAGATATAATGGGTCAAGAGGATGGCGCCATGAATAAGGACCACTCGATCATCCTAGAACCGTTGGATGATCACTTAATTCCCTCCCTTGATGGCGCCTTGATCCTTAGCCCTTGGATCATGTGATGATGCTTTAAAAGGAGGGATTCATGGCGTGATGAAGCCTCAGATGTGCTGATGGCGTGAAGAGGATAAGAGGAGCGCTTGAAGTGGTGCATCATGATAACACCTCTTCATGTGGACAAGGATGAAATAACTACCTATCATGATAAGCCTTTTCATTGCATGGCGCCCCTATCATGATACATCTTTTCATCATGGGTCGCCTTCCTTGATCTCACGCCCCTCTTCATGGCTGAATGGATGTGATTCATCTTTGGCAAAGCATCCCCACGCCATCTATAAAAGGAACTCCACTGTATTCATTTAAGATCTATCCAACTCTCTCTCTCCCTCATCTCTTCTTTCTTACAAGAGTGTCTCTTCCTAGCATTGCTTCTAAAGTGTCCTAAGCTAAGACAAGGAGGTCTTCTTTAGGACAAAAATATTAGAAGTAATTTTAGAAAGTGAAAGAAAATTAGAGAGGAAAGAAAGCAAGCCAATTGAGTTCTTTAGAAGAATTCTGTATTAAGGATCAAAGTCTTTGGAGCTAAAGTCTTGAATCAAGTTTTCGTGTGGATTACCATTGGAGGACGGACACTTGGACACCTCGTGGAGATCATTCATATTGGATTAGCGTTAGAGATATTCTTCTATTCCTACATTTATATTTATATATCATTTGATTGTTACCTTTAAGGTGATTTAGGCTTATAAGGGTTTTATGTTAAGGGACCTTATTAAGAAATTTTTTAAAATTTCTAGCTTCCGCTGCCCATTATGATATGTTAGAACCCTACAAGAAGTGCCTATTTTATCCTTCAGAACAAGGTCATCATCCACTAGACTTTGGACAGCATCCTTGACAGATTGGCTATTACACCCTCCTTAGGACCCAATTTCTCAAGCTCTTTAAGCTGACAATAAAAACAGGAAACGAAAAAGTCAAAATTTGATATAAAATTAGAAACCAAGAAAGGACAAATATAGACAGGCAAGTGAGGATAAAATCCCATCTTGCCTGAAGCTATAACATACATGGACAACACTTATGACAAATAATAACAGATGGACCGTTGAACTTTAGTCTTTGAATCTTATGGTGCAAATTTATGGATAAGATGATCTTTATGAAATTTGATGTCCCACCATGAAACTCTGAGCAGAGGAAACAAATCTATATTTCACCACACATAATATGACAAATTAAATTGCTTTGGAGAAATGTTAGACTTGAGTGAATCATTTTATACTTTGCTCCGATGAAAATTGTTGAAGATAACTAACATGAAGAGAACAAATAATTCAGCACATATCCAGAATGAGAATGCGAATCTTTCTAGACCCTCTTTTTCAAAGCCCACTTACTCTCTTTAATATGATGAGCCACCAAGGGTACATCCCTAGCAGAGGGCCAAGCATTATAACTGGGTGAACAGAAAGAGCTCACAGAAGAGGTTACTAATTTTGACCAAGTTACTCAAGCCACAACAGAATCTGTAATTTAATCAACACATACTGGTTATATTATCAAAACCACTAACCAAAATCACAAATGATGTGAAATATTCAAACTAGTATATTATAACTACACCTCAATTAGAGGACCCAAATGAGCCAGCCCTAATTCTATGCAAATCAGTTCTTTAGCACCATTGTAACTTAAAAACATGGATCGGACATTGTTAGCCTGTAAATCTTCCAAATCATGGTCATTGAAATTGTTGTACTTCATCAAAATCATGGCTTGTTGTACTAGACAATACCGCCCCATTTATGGGCAATACCAAACTATACCGTTAGCAAACCGATGCTCGGTACAAGAGCCTACCAAGTGTCAATACCATAAACCAACCTATACAAATACTGTATCGGCATGGTACCGACATGGGTACCAACATTGGTACAATCCATGATCAAAATCAAAGAACCTCGTTGATGAAGAAGCAAGCTAGTAAATCTAAATCTTAATCGACAACTCATGCCTTCCACATAAGGTCAGATTTCAGGTCAAGGAACCAATATGATCAATCAAAATTGGAGAACATTTCATCACAAGCTGCCAATTTAATGTAATATGCTAACCGGGCAACCTTGACCTAGCGAGGAACCTGCCAGGATACTAAAAGGCAACAAAATGATTTAAAAAAATAAAAACCCATTTATAAAATCCATACTATAATAAACAGGCTTTCTCCCAGTAATCTAGCATCAATATAATGAATGCTTCATTAACATTTATTAGGCTTCATTCACTTATTATGGCCTTTTAGATACAAATTAGTTTATCTCCTTAATAAAGCCTCATAATATCTTTGCTGCATGCACTTAGTTTATCTCGAATAATTTACCATTACTTATCCTTAATGGTGTAACTCCTATAGTTTTTTTCTAACGAAACCATCTCTAGTTCTCCTTTTTGAATGGTGCATTTACATTAATTTTTTCATCTTTGCCACTCATCTCAGGTCATCTTTGGTCTCCAAGTTATCATTACCTGTTTCCTGATATAGTACATCAAATCTCAGTTGTCATTTTTTTATAATGCAATTTTTTTTATTATTATCATCAAAAGAACCAGTTGACATTATTTATTAATCTGATTTTAAACCTGTGGAAATGCTAATTATGTTTGATGCCTGATTTATAACAAGCATGCCCTTGAATTCAAGTCAGTATGCTGATGGCTGAGATTAACCATGATAGCTCGCCCTTTTGAGTATCTTGGCGTTTACATATAGAACAAGGCATGGCAGCAACAGCATTTCAGGTTTTCGTGTCTATTGATTTTGTTTATATAAAACTGGTTAAGAAATATAAATGTACGCATATAGCTGCAAGTATAATTTCATAAAGACATAAGCCGTCCACCAAGCAAAAAGTTTAGCATGAAATATCATGAATTAGATAATTTATTACATAAAGATGGTTTGCAATGAAAAGCTCAGCAGAATTTGTTAGTTTCTGGCCCCCTTTCTAAACCATGCAGCCTATATAGTATACGAATTGGATAATGATCGATCACAATTCTCCAGCTACATTTCACCTACTAACCACAAAAAGAATTCTGCTTGCACAGAAATTGTAGAGCCGTGATATAATTTTTTTTTTTGTGTGTGTGTGTGTGTGTGTGTGTGTGAAACATGCATGTTCAATGATATGTGGATTGTCCATGAGATATGTACACATACTAGATTTTCAAAAAGGACGAATACTATATATCGCGATTATAAAACAAACAAGAAATTGAGAAACATGCGCATAGACATTAATAGAATTGTCTGCAAGTTATAAACCCAACAAACTAATCCAACTGAAATGCTTAAGATCATGGACCAAAACCTTCCAACATTATATGTGGAAAGAGGACAGCCACCCCAGTTACGTATCAATACTGTCGTGAAAGCAACCCAAAAATGACACATCAACCAACACTAAAACCAAAGAATTAGGACTAAATAAATTGGCATACTCACAAGAAAGAAGTTCTGAGACTCATAAAAGATTTGAAGAATCTGCTCACGTTTCCCCTCCGAAGAGAGGCCTCTTTTCTTTGACTAAGAAGCAGATGTGAATAATAGGTTAGACTTCTAAATCACATACGACAATGCAAAAGGTACATGTGTTGTTAAGGGTTGCTGTTCTAAATGGGACAGAGAGTTCACTGAAAGCAGACATTTGTGCAAAGAAAATTACAAAACATATAAGCATTGTTATATGCATGCAAAACTAGAATGTACTGTCCATGATCCTTTGATAGACATCCATGTTTATTTTTCTGTTTTCCCAAAGGAAATTACCAGCATTTTCTTTCTTCCCCTACTTTTTTGTCAGACTGATGCTGAATTTTCAAATCTGCAGATATTCCTTTTTTTACTTGATCAGTTTGCTCTCTAGCATGCTGGAGTAGTGGCATTTTGGGACGTGGACATGACATGAGATGGCAGCAGACTCCTCAACACTTTGACAGACAAATTGAAGCATCCTATTCATGGAAACTTACACATGACACTTCCACTTTCAACCAGTTTCTTT
Source organism: Phoenix dactylifera (assembly GCF_009389715.1). NCBI lineage: Eukaryota > Viridiplantae > Streptophyta > Magnoliopsida > Arecales > Arecaceae > Phoenix > Phoenix dactylifera. The sequence goes on along the minus strand of NC_052395.1, from coordinate 4,556,815 downwards.
AGTATACAGTACAATAACTAGTAAAGTTTGTGGAGTACTTAGATATTTATTTAGGGTAACATATATATATTTAATTATTTATTGTATTGCATGGAGATGTCACAGTGTTAGATTTTGGACATTGGTGTCAAAGTCTTTGAGATAACAGTCGAAGCATTTTTTAGAGACATACCTTTATCCTACAATAAAAATTAGAAGTTATTCGCAATTCTATGAACAAAGTTTCATTTACATGAATGGTTTTTATCTCCATAATTTAAGCTAAATATCTGTAAATTTTCTTTTAACCTATATCATATTGTATAAGCTGGTTTGAACGTAACCAAACTGAATATAACTGTTTTATATACTTCTCTCATTCATGATTTTTTTGGGGATTGAGTGGTTGCATGCGCAGAGGACAGTTTCAGATAACAATGCACCAGTTCGAAATATCTGATTGTTAGGGAAGTCATATGAAAGGTTTTGACAAAAATATGCACTAATCTATAGTCACTTTCTCCATATTTGAAGCAGAAAATGTTTTTCCAGCCAGGATCACCATTCTTCTCATGTTGTCCCTCCAGCTTCAGCATCACTTCCCTCCAAAAAATACCATCACATCCTCAAAGTTAGGTTTACCAGCAGTGATCATATCACTCCCAAGGGAGTTCTGCCAAGTGCAAACAGCCCAATGCCAATAGATTTCATCAAAAAGGTGTTCCACCAGGTGAACTTGCTGTTAGACAAAGGAAACATGAATAAGGATGAGTAGTTGACAAACCAGGCATCCCCACCTCCATTTTTCCCCATTTCATTTCTTTTCCATAGCTTTCTCAACAACCATAAACATGGCCTAGATGATGCTTAGCTTTTCTAACTCCACCAACTTAGTATCATGTATCTAACATCTTTTTCCCTTTTTTGCTGCTGCAACTTGTGTGAATAACCATTACCACCACTCTACCACCCAACATTGCATCATGGAAACTTATCCCTGCTCTAACTTTAGAATAACCTACCATTCTCTCATCTCTATGTACAAACACATAATCTTTGTTGAAACTGGCGCTATATGTAAGCTTATGAGCTTTCGGATGTGGCCCAAGTGACCACGTAGCTGTTCACATAAGTGTAACCCACTCTGAATGGGCCTAAGTGATTGATTATAGGATCTTTCACTTATATAAATGCTTAAGGTTATTGGGTTAATTGTGACGATCCCATCCGTTGGATCTTGGGAGTTATCTTTGATGGGGAGAAACTCCACTAGTATTTATAGGGTCTTGGTCCCCCTTCCAGACTGATCGATCATTTTCTCTTCTATCAAGTGGGATATCCCTTCTGTCTATACCGAGAGAAAGATCAGGTCTCAGGGAGCAGAAACCAATAACCAACACAATGGAATCATCTTCTATGGGTAACTGTTTTCTTCCCTGAATCTTTTGGTAGAGATTTGGCAAATCTATTTCACAGAAAATTTAACTTACATGAGTAGATCTATAGCTGCTCTAGGTTCACCCATCCTGACAGTTAGCAACTGTTTGCAAGACTAGGAGTTCTAAAGTTTTCAATTTCTGTAGAGTCTGACACTTTTGGGCAGTCCAGATCTCTACAAAATAGGTCACAGAAGACTCCCATCCAGATCCATCCTGGGTCTAATATCATGTTTAGCCCTCCTTTAGGAGCAGACTAGACATGCTAAAACTCAGGTGCAAGATAGTGTGAACACAAATACATATGTGATGAACTTGTCAGATTCTTCTACTTGAGGCTGCTTTGGCTTGCACTCAGAGAGTCGAAAATGCAAGTTGACACTACCCATATATGTTACATAGAGATATATATATTATGCATTCCATCAATCAATTATAAATTTAATCATGCTATGAGCATATAAGGCAACAACACATATAAAACATGCATATAGCATAATTAGAGATATGAATCTAAATTGATTAGATTAGGGCTATAGGGCTCGACCAGGAACCTAAACATAACAACATCATCATCACAAATAAAAGAATAATAATGTCCGAAAAGTCCAATTATACAAACCAAAAGATGAATGATTACAACTTGGAAGCCACTGTTACAAACAGGCCCCATGAATATTACATAGAACTCATAATACAAGAACATTATCCAATAACCAGCAATATTCACAATTTAATCAGGTTCCTGGCCGCCCCAAAAACTATATAATAGCCCTTTTATTATTTTAACTGGCCATTGAAAAGGTTGTAACCTTACTGTTTAATGGTCCTGTTGAATGGGCTTTACACGTCCATTGCAGAGGAGATGCCAACCTATCTCCCCTTAACGAAACAGTTGGAACCCATTTAAAAAACATCTCAAACGCGATGGAAACCGTTGAAAACGGTCCACGATCTGACCGAGATAGCCGGTGATCGCGACTGTTACCACGCCCACACCACATCGGCTTCCCTCTGCCACCGATCGCCGTGCAGGAACAACAAGCGGCCAGAACTTGTCGCTGCCGGCGTCCGGCAAACTCCCTCCGCCGGCCTGAACTGCTTCACGAAAAGCCTAGATGCGAACAAAACACATCTAGACTGCCGTGAAGGGTAGCCGAGCAGCGGGTGCCAGTTGTGGTCGCGTTGCGCATGCGGCCGGTGTCGGCTGTGGTCGCATTACGCGCGATGCGATCTTGGTCACCAACGGCACTTCTGCTTTTTTTTTAACCTAACGAAAAAACTTCCGAAAGGAAGGAGGAAGAAGGGTGAATAGTGAAATCACAATTTCCACTGTTCACCCTGTTCTGATTCTACTATTCAAGTGATCAGTGAAATCGCGATTTGGAAATCGTGATTTCACTGTTCACAGGGAATTAAGTTACCCATGTTCGACCGCAGAAGAGGCCGAGGAAAAACTTTCAGGTTCTGATACCAATGTAAGTTAAATTCCCTGTGAAATAGATTTGCCAAATCTCTACCAAAAGATTCAGGGAAGAAAACAATTACCCATAAAAGATGATTCCATTATGTTGGTTATTTGTTTCCGCTCCCTGAGACCTGATCTTTCTCTCCGTATAGACAGAAGGGATATCCCACTTGATAGAAGAGAAAATGATCAATCAGTCTGGGAGGGGGACCAAGACCCTATAAATACTAGTGGAGTTTCTCCCCATCAAAGATAACTCCCAAGATCCAATGGATGAGATCGTCACAATTAACCCAATAACCTTAAGCATTTATATAAGTGAAAGGTCCTGTAATCAATCACTTGGGCCCATCCAGAGTGGGTTACACTTATGTGAACAGCTACGTGGTCACTTGGGCCACATCCAGAAGCTCATAAGCTTACACTATATTTTGCTGTCAAAAAAGCCAAGCAAAAGGAAGTGAGATAAATTATGTATCCTTTGGATAACCACTAGATTTAATATTTCCACACCCACGCACCACAAAATTCTCTTCCTTCACCAAACTTTCTTAGCAACCAAACATCGCATAGAGGTATCACATTTTCTGTTCATGAGTGTCTTCTTATAGCTAGATCATATCTCAGAACGAGCCATTAGGAAGAAACTATCCAAAAGAAAAAGAAAGAGGTTGGACGAAGGAGTAGCTAATTGGGGACATCGATTGATCTCCTAACGCTCCCCAATCCATAGATCACACTATATCTTACTCCATCTTGAGCAAAATCAAGAATCAAAGACATGATCGAAATGGTTCTTATGTTTTTTTCTTTAAAAAAAAGAGAGAGAAAGAGGCAAATCAAGAAAGTGCATCAAGAAACCCTCACTGATGGAAATATCCGGCGCAAAAAATAAATAAATACCATGATTAATCCGATGGAGGAGAGATCAGATTAATGGAGAAATATCTAAAAATTTGATAAAAAAAATAAGAGACCGGATCGAAAAAATATACCATTGGAACAGGCGGGAGTCAAAGAGGCGAGAAGAGGGGGATACCGCCGGAAAGAGGATAGGCGGTGGAGGCGATGGCGTTGGCGGGAGTTCGAAAGTTTTGTGCTTTGAAGCGGTGATCGGCTCACAGACCCTCTCCGGTCCGATCCGACGGCCCTCCATGATTATATTCTCAATTTTCCTTTTTGGGGTGCGGCTCAGTTGTTTCCAGACCGGACCAGAAAGAAACAGACTGGACCGCAAAGATCGAAGGCGTTTGCTGGTCGAACCCACCATCTACCAGGGATTCAGACATTTACGCCACCTATAAAAGAAAGGAAACGAATAAAGAAAAGGCGGTCGAGATCTTTCGAGAAAGAATCAGGGATTCAGGGGGGAAAGGTGAAAAGTTCCTCTCTTTTTTTTTCATTTCTTTTCTCTCTTTTTTCTTTTTTTTTAAGCAAATGATTTATATATTTCTAGTACAGATACATCCAATAAAATTAGAAAATAAAAAGTCTCGGAGCACTCTAGACAACTCCCTTTTTCCAACCTATAGAATACCTCTAGAATGGCTGGCCACATACGAAACCATTCAGTTCGCTTCCCTGTTTGTCTCTCTGGAAATATGTTTGGCCTGAAAGGCCACCCTATTACTCAACATAGCCTAAATATTCCAAAGCAGGGTATGTCCTCCCCTTCTCGCTGCTACTGGAGCCATTCTTAATTCAGCCGATCACTGTGGTCGAGTCGTCCTCAAGTATAACAGAGTCAGCCTGCAACACTTGTCCACCATAGCTCGGGCCAGTCCATGCCGCCTTCAGCTCTGCACCAGAAACTAAAATATCGAAGATCTGCTACCACCCTGGCATAGGTGAGAGGTTCCTCATGCAGCTCAAATAATTACTACAAGCAAAGCTATGATGAAGATGGTGGCTAATTAACATCCCCAACCATGGTTGAGATGTTGAGTCTACCTACTGCTCGAGCCCACATTGTTGGCTTCAATTTTGAGTCCAAGTCTATCCAAACGCCAATTGTAATAGTTTGCACTCTCATCAAGCTGGGCTGGTCTGTTCCTGCCTATCGAGACAAAATGGTGATGTCGTGGTGACGACGTCACAACCATCATCGATCCGAATAATGAAAACCAGATTTTTATAAGCGTAACACATTAGGTTGACAAGATTAGCGTAACACATTAGGTTGACGGACTTTCATCCAACAGGAGCCATTAATTAATAAACCGTTGCTCTCTAAAGTCTCCATGGGATGGCACGGTACGATTTATGTAGGTAACAAGTGGTTGGGGTTACCTGTATCAACATCCCAGCACATTATTGGCGCGACGTCAACCAGACTCCGACCTGAAATCTCAGTCATCGGAGTCCACAAACTTGCATCAGTTCTAGGACAGGTTGGGCATAGAGTCGATGAGGGCAAACCAAGCTAGATAGATCCAAGTATCATTAGACAAATGATGGATTTTGATCAAATTAATTATACATTAAGCTAATCTGTATGAGATCTATGGCATGAGATACTATGTCATATGATCATGTATGCCCTTTTTTTTTTTTTCCGAAAACGAGCGCTTTATACAGTTTGAATACGGATACATCTAATAAAATCAGAAAACAACAAGTCTCAAAGTGCTCTCGGCAGCTCTCCCTCTCTGGCCCATAGAGTACCTCTGAAGTGTCATGCCACATAAGAAGCCATCCAAAATGCAACCCTATTGATTTCTCTAAATACATGCCTAGCCTGAAAGGCCACTCCGTCGTTCACTATAGCCCAAATGTTTCGAAGCAGGGGGTGCCCTTCTCCACCGCCACCCAAGCCGCCCTAGATTTAGCTGATCACGGTAGCTAAGTCCCCCTTAGAATAACTGAGCTGGCTTGTAGCACGCGCCGAGCATAGCTCAGGCTAGCCCAAGCCGTTTGCAGCTCTACTCTAGAAACTGAGGTATCGAAGATACGGCAGCCACGAGTAGCGGCAACCTAGGAGTTTGGGCCCCGATGACGAATTCGGTACCACCTCTCCTGCCATCGTCCAGCACTGTACCATCGAAATTGACCTTCAGGAAGCTCGGGGGTAAGGGCTTCCAGGTGAAAAACACCAAGCGAGGCGGTACCTGAGCAGAATAGGCTCCTAGGTATCCCAAACTGTTAAAGGCCTATGAGCTGAGTCTGCGTGAGTGATCTCTATTGTCTGTGCCCAAGCGCACTCTACAACGGTCCTTGAGGATGGACCACTCATGTATGCTCTTGATCCAAAGTCTCTGGCCTACCAATTTCTATTGCACATGCCTATATTTTTTCATCTTCATTTAATTATTGTGGTGGATACATAAAGACCCAAGGAAGAAAATTTTGGTATCTTAATGATTATTTGACCTTCTTAGCGTGCATAGTTCTCCTTCTTTGGAGAAAAGAGGAAGCGTTGCTAATCTGCACACAATTTATGGAGATAATAAACATTCACCGGTGGAGGCGAGGCGTGGCCAACCTTGACTGACTTTGCTAATAGGACTTAGTTGGCACCGTGCTGACATATATATTCTTTCGATCAAATAAACCCTAGCAACCCAAATGATGGATATGATCAAGATCAAAAGGCTTTCAGAGTCGTCATTTGATTAGCAGTCAAGCTATGGGCCCAGGCTGATGGTTAAGAACTAAATTTTTTTGCCTGCATACAGGTCTCATATAGCATGTAAGGGGCCCATATCAAAGTATCCGGAGAAAAAACTTTGGGTGCATTTGATTTTATAGATACAATAACAATAAGTTAAGGCTTGGGAGGTTGGTGAGGATGGATGCTTCTCATGGTTGGACCACAGCCACCTTTGGATGCCGAACGATGCCCAAGTCAATGAAGGCAACCACGACAAATCCAAGACAGCGACTGTCTTTTTTTCTTTTTCATGATCTGGATGCAAGTGTGCTGCCGGACTTAAAGATTGAATTAAATATAAATCAACCAGACTCAAAAAGATTTTATACGCCTATTTGATTGTAATATACCATCGCATTGTGATTAATAAAAATAAGAAGTCTTTTCTCAAAATGATAAAAATTGGAAGTCAAACTTCTTTGCAGTACCCTTATAAATATATATATATATATATATATATATATATATATATATATATATATATATATATATATATATATATATATATATATATATATATATATATATATATATATATAGATAGATAGATAGATAGATAGATAGATAGATATATTGCTATGTATAATGCTTATTTTATTGGTACTTGCTGCCTTAAAATTTCAATCCATGTTTTTTTTTTTTTTGTATCACAGCCTTTAGAATAGTCATCCATCTCAATCCAATGGAGAGAACTCTTCTCATTTTTAAAATTTCTAATGTTCACCATTAAAAATCTAGGATCATGAAAGGATGCTAATATTAAATTTAGCTTTCTACAACAACTTGATACCTAACAAGAAAGTTTCTTAACCTTAAATTGTATCTGCCCAATTTTGTGACACGAGGAAAAGTGGGCATCAATATGTTAGATTGAACTTGCCATCAAGTAGCATCAGCTTAAAATTGCAATGCTCCTAAGTGTGTTTACTTTTAACAGCAAGATCTCCTAATGAAGGTTAAGGACAACCTCGGCAAAATCTCTGTTTCTGGCCTTAGTAGAGTCAAGATTTAGTTTTAAGGTAACCAATCTGTCAATGCTAGGAATTATGCCGACTAAACCTAATAAGTGGTATCTTAATTAACCTGTGCATAAATAAAATTTGTTTGGCTTTTATCTTCAAGGCTATAATTAGTTCTTTTGTAACAATACAATCTTCTTAAATCTCAACATGTCATTTCTTATTATTTTCTTTTCTCACCCTTGGACGCAACGTTAACATTGCCTTTAGTGGTCATCTATTTCTCATCTGGTCTTCCAAGTAGCATGAGAAAAACACTGCACTAAGCCATGTCTATCGACCACTTTCCTGCGTCATGATCTTCGAGAACCAGGCTAGAAGGAAACTTCGCCACCCACATCACATTCACCAACCTCCAAGGAAGAAATATTACGGTTGCAAAGCTGTTTGTCATGATATCAAGTCTCCGAGTTCTTATTCCAGCTTTCTGCATCGCCTCCCGTGTCGTTTCTACATTCTTTGGTTTACACTTGCTTCATCCTCATCATCAGATAAAACAACATATTTTAAGCAAATATAACCAATAAAATATGTGCGAAAATCTGGATCTGGTGACATTTTACTCGGTTTGATTCATAGACGCGTTCAAAAAGTGACCTTTTCCATGAAGTTTCACCTCAGAGAGATTAACTCCAAACTTTTGACCCTTTAACCACCAAGATTAAATTTCTAGGCCATGGAGAACTTTCTTCCTGTCTACTGCACAAGGAGTTCATCGCACCGGTTAGAGGCTCCACCTCGCGCCGCCCTCATGTTAATTAATTGGCCCTCGGCAGTTCTATGGATTTCTATCGAACACTTAATCTGCAACTCGACATATCAAAACCAGTACTTATAATTTCCTAATCGCAAACTTCTCCCGGGAAAGCTTCAACCACAATCTCACGAATCTCGAGGAAAGCATAGGAGTGCTTCCACGTGGATGGCGGCCGACAAAGGATGGTCCAAACTGGTGTCCATCCAGCGGTCCGGAATTCTCGACCCCGTCCATCGCTTGGCGAGCAAGAAAAGTAGCAGATGGAGGAAGGAGGGGCACGAGGTCAGAGAAAAAAAAGCCCACCCCGGTTCTTTAAATATAAAACAAGGGAAACGGCAATAGGCCGTACGCGGTCAAGCGTTTCTTCTCAGGTCTTTAAAAGGACCAGCCGGCGATCCGCGCCAAGCACCATCTGTCCTCTCCATACTTCGCAGCTTCCGTGTCTCTTCCTTTCTTTCGTGTTCTATTTCTCCTGGTTGCGGTGCTTTTTGGTGTTTTCTGGCTTTGAGAGGTCTAAGATGGGGAGAGCACCGTGCTGCGACAAGGCTAACGTGAAGAGAGGGCCATGGTCTCCAGAGGAAGATGCAGTCCTTAGAAACTATGTTGAGAAGCATGGGACTGGTGGGAACTGGATTGCTTTGCCCCAGAAAGCAGGTCTTTTCCCATGTTTTTAAGCCCTCTCGTCTCCCAGTTTCCTCCTTTTGAGCTGATACGCTTTTTGTTTCCAGCCCATGGTCGCATGCATGAAGTGTTCATCTTTCCGTTGCATATATGTTTGCCTTCCTATCATATATCGTAAATCCATAATGTTTGGAATTATGGGTGTTGTTCACCAAATTCTTCTTGTCCATAGTCCGCATTTCAGTATTAATTAAGAAGAAAAATTAGATTTCTTTTTCAGTTTTGCTTTTTTTTTTAACCCTTTTGCTTGGTTCTTAGAAATATTCATTGGCAATTTTTCCTTCCTCCGTACATGTGTGCACTAAACGTGCCACCTGAACTCAGAACTCACTTCATCTGTCTCCTTGTTTCAGGGCTCAAACGCTGCGGCAAGAGCTGCCGCCTCCGATGGCTTAATTACCTCCGGCCAGACATCAAGCACGGCGGCTTCACGGAGCAAGAAGACATCGCCATCTTCGCTCTCTACAACCAAATTGGAAGCAGGTACTGCAGACTCTCCACATATACATAATTCAAGCCTTTTAATTCAAAGCAAATTCGCTCATCTTTTTCTTTTGAAACAGGTGGTCTGTTATTGCTTCCAAACTGCCAGGAAGAACTGACAATGATGTCAAGAATTATTGGAACACCAAGCTCAAGAAGAAGGTGATGGCGGGACAAATTGGTCTTCCCACCACCATCACCTCCTCCTCCCCCTCCTCCTCCACCTCCACCGCCCACATTCATCACAGCCCGTCGCCGGCGCCACCACCCCAACCTCCTCTCCTCCCCGCCATCAAAACCCAGGCCTACAGCAGCGGCGAGCAACGCCTCGACACCAACGTCGACTTCACCCAGAAGCTGTACTCGGAGATCGCACAGTTCTCGACGACGGGCCTGATGGAGCAGCCCGATTTTGGTCGCAGCGTGAGCGTGTCCCCGTCGGAAGACATCTCGGCAGCCTCGTCGTCGTCCATCACAGTGGACAACAGCAGCAGCAATGGCTGCGTTAATTGGTCTACCGATGGCGTTGGTGGTTACGATGCCTTCCTCTCGGAGCTTGGTTTCGGACCGACTGGTGACTTCTTCGGTGGCTTTGGATCCCAGTGGAGGACGGAAGAGGTGTCTCCGTACTACTACTCGGACCTAGCCACCATGTGAGCTGCTATTGAGATCGAGCAACGAGGGTTTTACCAAAGTGTCACAGATTCGTAGCAAAGCCATGGAATAGAGAAAGCCAGTTAGAAAGATCACAAAGTAGCTATAGAATAGTAGCAGTTCTTGACTCGGATGCTTTACTTTGTTTTCTTTGTAATTTGAATGTTGGGTTGGGCTGGTATACTGGAAACATTGATGTAAATGAAGAGGGAAGGATTGGATTTTAGATGAAGTCATTAGAGCTTGACATCTAACTTCTGTTAATGGTGTTCCCATTTCAATTATCTATAGTTAATTACGGTCTTTAACTTCTAGAATGTTTCATGCATGTTTCATCATTTTGAGACCTTGTCTTTTGGACCCAGGCAATGAAATGTACATGAGTGAGGCCCTGGTCAGCGAGATTGTTTTTACCTTCTGGCTGCCGCTCAGAGGAACGGGAACGGATATTTGAATATTTTATCTATTTTTAAATCTAATGTTGTAATTTCATTCGATCGGTGAATTTTCTGATCCGAACTTGATCCAAAACTGATTTTGAAATCAAGCACAACTAGATCCAAATACCCGATGGTTAATACTTTCGATACACTTTGTACACTTTGTATTTGATATAAAGTCAAATTAGAAACTTCATGAAATAATTTGGATCATCTCATATTCACTCAATAACAAATCTAGGGTACACATTATTTTGGATATATTTATTAGATGAGTTGATATGAATTATGTTATAAAAATTATGAATGGTATGTTATTTGTATTAAAAAAAATTGAAATAAATTAAAAAAAAATAAATGGCTTTCAATTTATCAATTTTGATTTGGGTTTTATGGGTTTTCTTTTGGTGATGCTTATGATTTTTGATTTCTGAAATTGTTCAGATTTGATTTTGATTTTGGAGAACAACAGTGGGTTTTCAATTTTTTCACTGACTAAACCAAATCCATCCTATTGATGTAAAACGGTCGGTTCAGAGCTCAGAAAACAAAAGAAACGCAGCCATCGGAGGCTTCCCAAAACTTCCGAGATTTCCTCTCCCATTCTTCTTTATATTTTGCCACTTGGGTTTTCATCTTATTTAAATACCAATAATATAATGGGCCCATAAGTACTTCTTATTTAGTTATTTATTTTACCTCTTGGTGGTCTTCGCTTTCTTTCATGAAAGGACAACGTGGAGGTTTGAATATGTCAGAGCATCAGTTTCGCAGAACCTTCAGCCATGCCTATCAAACTTCTCATATTTCTATGGAGTTCAATTCTTCTAAAGTCTATCTCGCAAGGTGATATTTTAATAAAGTTTTTTAATAATATTGGCCATCTTATTCATTAATGTTGCCATCTTAGTCACTGCTCATTTATCAGATATAATAATTGAGATTTCTTAGTCACAGCTGCTGCTTGGATTTTCAACAATAATACTGTAGTGATGTGGCACCTTCATAGTTTATATCATTTTGCCAGCACCGAACAATGACTTCATTTAGCACAATAATATTCCTTTCAATGCTTACAGTGAATTGTGTTGCATGCATGCACTTAATCATATTATGCCAACTGAAAATGAAGTAGACATAAGATTTGAATGGATTTGAACCTTTAGCCTCACAAGGCCGTCAGAGCTTGAACAGAAAGAGTATATGAGGATCCGTGCGGGCGTGTGTTTAGTCTCATATCGATTATTCGCTGGGTAGATCTTAGGTATTTATGTAGGATCAAGAAATCAAATAATATCTTTCGGCTAACTATTTTGGGCAAGGTCTTAAGTTGTTACATACAGCCTGTTGTCATGTTAATTAGACTTCTTCCTTTTAAAACAAAATAATGATCCCATACGTACGCCACACTTGCAGAAGATGTTCAAAACATACATTCATGATTAAGGAAATGAGATCCAAGAACACTCCATTAGAAATTTAGACAACAGATCGATGTAGCTTTTAGCATATGAGTTATTTTTTTCAATTTAAGATACAATAAGGGTGATTTCCAAGATAAAAAGAATACGACGAGAGTGGTTAACTTGGTTGATTTATGCATCCAAATTCTAAACTCAGCCAACCTTGGGTATTTGGTTGCAAAGATTTAGCTTTGCTGAAAAGCCCTACTTGTGTAGCCTATGCTGTTATGGAATCTTGCTCTTGCACCTATATATGTTCACTTCCAAGTGCTTCCGGTTGGTATCAATCTCATTAATTTTAACAATGTTTTTTTATTTAATGATGCCCTGACTTTAAAATCCATAGATACATGTTATTTTATGAGCTACAAACACCAAAACACGAACATCTCTTATTCTAATATAATCCTGCATTTATACATTTTGCAAGAGATAATGCTTCTTAATTTTTGCAAAGCAATGCCACATCATCCTCTTATTTAAAACAAATGCACTACTTTTAAGTTACATAAGACATTGCAATCTTGACAAGCTTCCCATTCCCAATGTTTTTGACCTTTTCTCCTAGAGCAGGGACATCATGTTAGGTGATTGATCCCATGGAACACTAGATGATTCATCCATAGAGAACCTGAAGTGTCATGAGAAAAGATTCGTGTTCGCCGACTGGTTTTGACTGGCACCTACATAATCTTTAATTAGATCTAGCATCAGCTAGGCATGGCTCGAAAATTATCTGCATGCTGGACTCTTAATTTAACCACACCGTTCGAACTAGATGAATAAGACAAATTAATAGGTTCGCGTGTTTTAGCTAAGCATGTCTTGTGCTGATTAATGAAATAAAACCCTAATGCAAACTCCCCTATAGGTAGTCACACTATGGTATCATCATTTCATTTCATTGGACTAGGAAATAAACACATTTTAGCATTTCAACCATGGTACTCGACACGTTTCAAGTTCGAAAAGCGGTCTCCTTTTAACATGTAATACAACAAATTACGCAGACTCATGCGAGTGTAATTGTGCAAACAAGGATATAAAAACATGCAGGCCAGTTGGTGAGGGATTAGTGAGAGGTTAGTCAAGGAATGGGACCCTTAATTTTTTCCTTTCACTCACAATGACTCAAGACAGGAGAGATGATGGTGGCTGGATTGATCTTTTTATCTCTAGTTGTTTGGTCCATTAATAGTCCATGCTCGCGAATCTTTTCTCTAGACATGCAGACGAGTGGTGAGTTCACAAAGCGACGGTCGGCTGTCTTTTGGAGTGGATGCCTAACTTTAAATTTTAATTGGGCACATAGTGCTCCAACCTGAGTGATATACAAAATAAAGGAGAAGGCAACATGTGTGCATGACTACAGTTTTTAGAAACATTGAAATCTTGTAGATAGGATCATTATGTGATTCAACTTGGAAATGTTGCTTCTTAATTGAATAGGGATATAAAGTATTTACCGATTTTAAGCAGATTATACAGTTGTTCATGCTCACTCTCCCACCCGGCCCCAACAAAAAAAAGAAAAAAGAAAAAAAAAAAAAAAGCGAAGAGCTTGTACATATGTATACGAATCTGATATAGAGTTGTATTATCTTTTTTCGCTTATATTTTAAGCTCAACTCTACCATACAACCAAAGTAGCAGACATGTCGCTTTGCTTGTCCATTGCAAGTCCTACTTCTCTGTTGAAGAAGGAATATCTTCTCCTACCTAACAACCCTTTCTTTCTGGATGGCTGCTTATATGTCTAAAGGGAGTACCCTATGGCCAGAGGAGGGGAGTTGCCTCGAGCACTCTACGAGCTTGTATTTTTTAATTTTATTGGGTGTGTTCGTACACGCATTGTATGACTAATCCATTAAAAAAAAAAAAAGAAGAAGAAGAAGAAGAAGAAGAAGAAAAGGAGGAAAACAACCCTTCCTTCCTCAAATTTGGTTTTACTACACTTTGGTGGAATTACAACCTTCCATCAAATTTTTCCTCCTCTTGTACGTTGCACATGTACGTACAAGCAACAAGCAGCGAACGTCTAAGGGATAAAAAGATGCAATTACGTAGCCTTTTCTATCAAAAATGGTCGAACATTGTAAGGTTTAAGAAATACTCAATCACTTGGATTTTAAAGATGCAATTTATAAAATTAATGTGATTGTGACAATATATTAAAGCTAGGCGTCATTTAATAAGAAAAACTGGGTCTTTAAAGTAGAAGGTATGGATATTGCCACGTTCTGTCCCTTTTATGGTTATCCACAACTTTTGACCTGCAAATACATGCAACTTTAGTATTTTTAGTGCCATGTCTTATTCATCCACGCATCTGGTAAATAATGTCGAGCAAACTTTGCTTTGGCTCATAAACAGCCCCTATAGAACCCCACCCCCCCAACAACAAAACAAAAAAAAAAGAAAAAAGAAAAAAAAAGAAGCCAATCTTGAAAGATATATGCTTTCATGCTACTTGACACTCACATCTAACAAGTTCTATGAGGAAATCTGTGGCTCTCCCTATGCAATATTTGGGTCCTCACGGTTATCTCACTTCTTTTGGGAGGCACCACCCTCTTATCCCTCAAGGTCAATTTTAATAAGAGTGTGATAGGAAAATGTGTCTTTAGCAGAGCAGGCTCTATTATACGAAGCGATAGTGGTGCATTATTAGCCGTAGGTAGTGTTAGAACTTTTGATACTACAATTATAATGGTGGTGTCACGTGCAGCTTGGAAAGATTTTAATTATGCTATATACGCATTAAGAGCTTCATAGATTTATATAGAAGGAGACTCTATGCATGATAGTTATTCGATAGTTTTCTGATCCATTTCTTATTGGCAGAAGACTTCATCCACTCTCATAAGATTGTTGGCGAATGATGCGCTCATTGCTATGAATTGAGTTTTTCCATATTTACAGAAAAATTAACAATGCAGCTGATTGAATGACATCTTATGTGGTAAACCATACAAGATCTACATTATAGGTTCTTTCGGCAATTTTTCCACTCGGCTTTTTGATATTTTATTTTCTAATAAATTTATGCTTGATTTATTTAAATCATTCAATTTATCAAAAAATATAGATCCATGTCCTGGTAGGCATGAACATATGAGGTATGTAGGATATCCATGCATCCTTGTTGAAGCCTTGATCAAAATCCTCAGTTTCTCCATGGTTTATTTCCCCAAAGTCACAAGGTTAGTGGCTAGTGATGATGCGGCCAAAGATGATGTTACTTTCTTTAAGGAAGCTGCTTTCCTTTGAACAAGTGATGTAGTCAAATGCGCACGTTACCTTGACATTTGGAGCCCTACTTTTTTTCTAGGTCAAGCATGCAGCATGCAATGAATTGTTTAGAATTTGTAGGACTCCAATTTTCAGCTGTAAGGCTTGACATGAGAAAGAGCGAGTCATGGGGCAGCACCATCCCATTAATGACATGGAAAGCAAACGATTGAAGGAAGACAATTAAAGGAGGGGGCACAGCTTTAGAAATTCATCCCTTGCTTGTAATAAATTCCTAGTATACTCATGTACGGTTTGAATTTTGAAACCCTTTGTCCTTTACTGCTAGGAACCTTCCTATCATTCAAGAGATTCTACCATTATTAACTTCATTGCAGCTTACTTATAAAAACAGGCCATAAATTAGTATATCCTCGGGCTTACTCGTCATAGATTGCCTTTATTTATTTATTAGGGGTAGGGTTGAAATTGGATACCGACTAAACATATATGAATTCAAATCGGGTACCAAAACCATAGATATAAATATAAATACAAATCAAATAATTAATCTTTATAATTATAAAATTAAAAATATTACTAAACAGATGATAAATAAAGTTAATAGTATGTTAATATGGTCATTTATTTTTGTAAAGTTTATAAGTACTATATGAAATTAAATAGGATTAAAAATAGGATCGAATAGTTGTCAATTCATATCTACGTCTATTTTTCTTTAGCCGGATACGAATATAGATATTAGTCGGATGCTTAAATTTTTATCTATATTCGGATAGATCAGATACAAAAATAAATCCGGACGAATACTATTCGATCTACTTTGATCTCTATTTAGGGACAACAAAATTTTTGAAAGCTAAACATAAACTTGGGTTGGGATATAATAGCCGATGCCACTCGATGTATTTAATCAAGATATCCATAAAACCGCCCAATGAAGAAGAAATAGCAACTTAGATTCAGAGATTCTAAAATAATTAGCTTCTTCAAATTAAGGGGACGAAAAAGCTGCCCTACTATCTGTTTCCACATGTATCTCTACCTACAAATTAAACATTATAAACTCATCATAGCATTTTTTTTTTTTTTGAATTTGCATGTCTCCAAGGCAGTATAAGTTGGTGAATATTCCTCTCACATTGGAAGTCTGGAAGACCTAAAAAGGCTGTTTCCTGTGAAATATTCGGGAGAGGCCTCAAACAAAACTCCTAGGCAGAAAGAAAGCAAAATCCCTCCTATAAACTTCAGTATCAAGTGGGGCCAATCAGCCTTCATTGTGGGCATTTAATTTGCTTGTCGTGAAGTAAGACTTAATCAGTGGATGCAAAATCTAAACTTAAATTGCCTGTCTCTGTCGTCCTCGTCATAAAAATTAGACCGGGTCTTGGCTCCTCGTATATATGAAGGCATCAAGAATTGGTCAGCTGATCTAAGCCACTCAAATGATGCATTTTATATTCAAGCCACAGCTTGTTTGAATCCTTAACAAGAACATGAGCCAATTGAAATGGTAGCTTGACAAACCCCTTAGTCCATTTGTTATGTTAAAGTCAATAGCAATGACTTCTTCTATTATCTTAACCTCAAAAAATAAAAAACAGAAAAAAAACAAAAAAAGGCATCTTCTATTATATCTATCACTTTATATTCTGTCTTTTCAAGTTTAACAATCATTTTGCTCGATCGTATCTATCCGTATCCTGTGCCAAGTCAATGGATCAATCATCTTACAATTAACTTCAATCATTAGGTTCGAGATTCCCTCATGAGATGGAAGTTTCACATACAATGTTATCCTTGCTGTATAATTAATCATTATAGTAATGAAATATTAGATTAGCTGTTGCTAAGGTTTGAATTCTTCCATTAAAGTTTCAAAATGGCATCTTTCGTCCTTAGTTTTACTAGTTCGTAAAATTTTTGGGAGGAGATCGATGCTTCTTATCTGTTTTTCCTTTCAAGAAATCTTATTTGTTTATCATCTTGTCTTGAAAAAAAATAATGGTGGCTGAATTTTTTGAAGTCCTCCAAACTTAGAACTTCAGCTTTTCTTTAATTCATGTTGGATATAGTATCTCATTTTATCAATAGTTGGGCTTCAAGAATCTCTAGACCTCGTCTTTTCAAATGGCTAGAAGGGTGCCAAGCAAGTCTGACATGCACCCATTTCAACCAACTAGAAATGTCATCATTTAAGAAGTAATTTTGGTGTTAAAAAAGCATGTACGGCCAATCACATAAAAAAAGACCCATGGATGATTTGTTAATGCATGGTTATTCGCATGCAAAACATCAAAGCATCATATTTATATATTCTCATGCAACTTTGTATATGTTCAACAATTTCTAGACCTTGTCTCTTTGAATAGCCAAAAGGGTGCCAAGCAAGTCCGGCACAATCTAAAATTCTAAGGTGCCCGTTTCAAACATATAGAAAATGTTGTATTAAATTAAATATTTTAAAATTTAAAAACTGCATGCCAAACCAAGCAAACCGTAGCCAACTAAACATTTGACTTGATCAACGGCTAAACGGCAAGCATCTGCGCACAAGCAAGGAAGCAAACATGAAAAGATCCCCAAAGAAAGTAGGCCAAGACAAGTGTCATGCATCCACGCGCAAGAGCAAGCATGGAAAGACCCTTCGAAGAAGAAAAGAAGCATAGGCGGCCAAGATGTAACAAGTCGCAGGATCAAAGGAGCACAAGAAGATACGTCATCAATCCGTGAGAGGAGAGTCTGCTTCTTTTGATGCGCCTAAGCCTATATAAAGAGCTCTATGGATCATTTCAAATAGAATAAAAAATTTCTCTTCTCCCTCTTGTTCTTATTTTCTTCTTCACATAATTTCAATTATTTTTCTAAGTTTCTTTTGAGCTATCTGCAAGCATGAACATGCTCTTTTTTCTTTTCTGGAGGTGCACTAACAGAGTAGATGTGGTTCTGAATTGGATCGTCATATCTCTAGAAATTTGTGCCAGCGGATCCATATGTGGGGGGCATAAACTTTTTTGGAACAGCGCGTCAGCGTGCTTCGATCCACATGCCATCTTCTTTTATTTCTTTATTTTATTATTCTATTTTTAAGTAAATAATTTGCCAGTATATTCTTCTTATTTAGTGTATATGCTTTGGTTTAACAGAAAGATCATAATTTGAGAAGCAAATTTGGTGGTAAAAGAAATACATGCATGGTTAAACGTATCAAAATAACCAAAGCATGGATGGATTTATAAATATATGGTTATAGGCATGCCTGCTTATGCATCATTTGCAATGAATCCATGCACATGTAGCTTTTTGTTTCCTTCCCCCCTCATGGTAGTCATTCACACATGAAGACTTAGTTGCAATTCAAGAGAAGAATGACTTGTGTTGGCATAAGTTACGGTCACTCGGGCAAATTGTCGTCTTCTCAAATTAGGGAGTGAAGTACAAGTGTTCGAAAAAGTGATGCAAGATCTTAGAAAATCTCCTTAAAAGTAAAGCATTGTGGCCTTTGACAAGTAGGGTCTCCTTATTGCACAACTTTCTTCCTATAATGCGTCTTCGCTGGCCCCCTCCTTGATGCAATTAAAATAAACTTTGATGATTCTAACTCTTTTCCATGTGACATTTGGAAGACTAAGGATGCTGAGATCCTATTTGGGGAAGCTGTTGGCAATAGAATTTTTGAAAGTAGAGTTGTTGGAAGTAGAGCTGTCTAACGTAGAGCTTTTATAAAAAAACTATTTGCTGTTTGGTAACTATATTTCTAAAGTGCTATGCCACTTTAACATGTGTTTGGTAAACAAACTGAGAAAGTACTTTTGTATGACAAAATGACCATAAAGGACATTACTAGTATCATACAACAGAGCATAATAAAATATAATATGTATTAATATATAAATATATAATATTAATGTAATGTAATATAATATTATTATAATATAGTACTATAATATTGTATACTATAGGATAATAATTTAATATAATATAAATTATTTAATATAACTGTTGGGGGAAAACCCAAGTCCCGCCAGCCCGGAGGCGCTCGACCAGAAAGGAGCGCCGACCAGAAAGGCGCCGACCAGGAAGGCGCTCGACCAGAAAGGAGCGCCAACCAGAAAGGAGTGCCCGACCAGAAAGGAGCGTCGACCAGGAAGGCGCCCGACCAGGAAGGCGCCGACTAGAACGCGCCGACCTCACAACGCTCGAATTGGAGGCACCCCACTGGGCAACTGGCTCAGCTCGGCACCCGACCAGGTGCCGAGCCCTAAAAGTGCCTTGTCCAAATATTCGACCCCAGCCTAATCCCTTAGAGAGAATCTGACAACTGGATACCCAACTCCACCGTACTCTGCTACCGTCATCAAGCCATTAAGGCACGTGACCTCCGCCGGCCTTCGGCACGCCCTATCATTAATGCGTGTGACCCCTGCGGGCCTCCAATGCACTCAACCATTAATGAACACGGCTCAAGATGATCTCCGGATCACCAGACTATCAAAGCGTATGGCTCTCCCTGATCACCGGTTCACTCAGCAATTAATGCACTTGTTATCTACGAACCCCAGGCCTGCCACGACCGGCGGTTCAACCACTCCAATAGGTCCAATCAACCATGACAATTCGCTGACTCCGGTCTGATCCGGTCTTATTCTCCACAACGCCATTAATGAGCATGATCATGCCCAATTATCACGAAAAAGACAATTTGCCCTGTCACCTCTCAGGTAACATAATGTCCTTCTATAAAAGGGAACCTGGGGAAAAAAAGAAAGGGGACAGACACAAGAACAAACATTCTCCTCTTTTACTCCACTCATATACTAGCCCCCCCTCTGACTTAAGCATCGGAGGGCCGGCGCCGGAGATCCCGGCCACCGGCTTCTTGCAGGACTCCCCAGGAGGACGCCACCAGCTGACGCGCCGCCACCTACCGTTCTAGCAGCGGAGCTCCTCCCCTCTCAGCCGACGGTCGCCCCCGGGTCCAATTTCCAGCAACAATAACATATCAATGTATTATGATATAATATAATATTATATTATATTATAGTATAATATAATAATAAATGTATAAAATATTATAATTATTAGTGTAAAATCATTTTTCATCCTTCTGATGACCCTTTATCTCTCTAACAAATTTTTAGCTAGGTGATAAAATTAGTTAAATAATTACTAATATTTATTTTTATTTATTTACTTATTTATTTTATTATTTTATGTCATCGAAATATAATTATTTATTGTCTTATTTATTTATTCATTCATTCATTTATATACATATTTATTTATGCATTTATTTATTATCTTATTTATCATCATAGAGGACAGATTATTTACCACTCATTCATCATTTCCCATTTTAATTTATTTATTTATTGTTATTTCATTTCATTTAAATACATCTATTATCTTAATTTTCTATATATTTAATTATATAATAATAATTATTATTATTAATATTTTCTTTTCTTTTTTTTTCTCTCTTCTCCTCTTCTTCTCTTTATTTTATTAATTTATTTATTTATTTAATCCCTCCTTCCCTCTTTTTTCTTCCGCAAGGGGAGATTGGGATCGGGAGGACCGGGCAGCAGCCGGCGGCGCCCCCTCGGCCGTGCCTGTGGCCGATGCCCGCGGCCGGGCGTGCGATTTTGCGTCGGTTGTGCGGGATCCGGCCCATTTCTCCCTTTCTTCCTCGGAGCTTACTCGTCCTGAGAACCCCCTCCTCCCTGTTTCCTCCTTGCCCTTGGACCGGGATGTCGCCAGATCTGGGCACTCCAATGGCCTGATGTTTGCCGCCATCCTCGCTTATGCTGGGTTCTACCTTCGGTATCCTCCGTTGGCGCCTCTCCTCGTTCCTCCTCCCTATTTCCTCCTTGCCCTCGGACCGGGATGTTGCCAGACTGGGCACTCTGGTGGCCTGATGTTCGCCGCTGTCCTCGCTCATGCTGGGTTCTACCTTCGGTATCCTCTGTTGGTGCCTCTCCTCGTTCCTCTTCCATGTTTCCTCCTTGCCCTCAAACCCGGATGTCGCCAGAACTGGGCACTCCGATGGCCCGATGTTCGCCGCCGTCCTCGCTCATACTGGGTTCTACCACCGGTATCCTCCGTTGGCGCCTCTCCTCGCTGGACTTCGGCGTTGAGAAGGAGAAGGAGATAGAGAGAGGGAGAGAGAGAGAGAGGAGATGGTGAGAGAGGAAGAGGTGGTGGGATGGAGAATTTTAGGAGGAAAAATGAACTTTTAAATAGGAGTATTTTGGTAAAAAATAGTTTTCCGACAAAACTGAAAACAGCGTTTTAGGAAAGCTCCAAAATGGAGCTTCTCCTAAAAAGCTGTTTTTAGCTTCCCGAAATTTTTACCAAACACTCTTTTTCATTCAAAAGTACTTTTAGAGGGTTAGAAAGTGCTTTTTAGCCCTCCAAAAGCTCCTCCAAATAGGGTCTAAGTCGGCATCTTCTACATTACATATTTTGCATCGCAAGAGGTCTTACGGTCTTAGATAGCCACCATGTCATCTATCTCGAAGACGAACAAACAGTTGTCCTCAATCTCGTAAAATATTGTGTTTAGCACCAATCATGATGTGTTCAAATTCTTGAGATAAATGACAGCTATCCATCTTCGAGATAGATGATGTGGTGGCTATCCAAGGCCATACAACTGTGCACCATAGAAGATCCGATCCGATGCTTGCACTTTCTATTAAGGCATCCCGTATTTTTCGAGAGGGGGATCGGCCAGCTGATTTGTTAGCCAAGATGTGGCGTCGATGCCGTCTTCCAGGACCATAATTCCCTTCCTTTGGACCTGCATAACTGTTCCTTTCTAATAAGTTTTCTTAAATGTTAGCCTCCCCTCTTGCCAAAAATAAAAAGGGCCCATGATCAACATGCCTGTAGTATAGGCCTCATCAGTAGAACCTTGGCCCATTTAGGTGGACGAGATGAGTAAGGCCCATTTGGCTTGTGGCACGGTTCCATAAGGGCAATCAAACTGGATATCTCTAGCTAGGGGTGCAAGTGAGTCTGATGGACTGAGATCCAATACAAGTCCAGCTTAAAGTAGACTAATTTGTACTCGAAATTAATATCCATGAATGCATATGTTTCTCCTTTCGTTCGGCCCAACTTGACATGCGAAAATTAGTCCAGAAGCCTGGATTTGTTTTTTAAAAACTCTGATCTGACATGAAGGAAACACGGGCCGATTCTCACCCACCAAATGATGGGTTTCTTCCAAAAGTCCAAATGTTAGACCTGAGAGGCTGAGACTTGAGGACCAATTTAATTATTCAGTGATATTGCACAAAGCTAGTTATTTGCGTACCAAAACTTTATTTGTGACCGTGACACGAGAGAGTTGGATGATTGTGGCGATGCGAGCCAGGTATCAATGGATTCAGACAATTTTTCAATGTGCACATAATCACCACCCAAAACATTTATTTATTTATTAATAATAATAATGAATAAAATAACGCTCCAGATTAAAACCCTAAACTATCTGATGGTACCCAACCTTATTTGGCTCGATTCAAAAAGGCCAGCTCTACTCCGGTTTCACAACGCCAACCCCTCGGGTTGCCCCGCCCTTCTCCGGCTCAACGGCTCTTCCGTCTATTCTAACTATATTAGGGTGGCAAAAGGAAAACTCCGTCGACGTTTGCCACGCTTGGAGTAGTAATTGGTTGTTTCCCACGGGATAACCCCACATCGTTCCCTTAATCCATCCATTAAAGACATTCCACATGGCCTTGGAGCATTTGGTGACATGTTTGGGCTCTATATCACAAAGACGCAACCACAATCGTTTAATCTTTTTGCCCCGGTTGGAGAAATTAAGGAGACGCCAAAAAAGGCTGTGGAAACTCGCTGTCCCCTTTTCCTTCCTTTCCCTCTGTCTCCTCTTCTTCCTCGCGAATTAATCCCGAGAGGAAACGAATCATTCGAGGTCGAGGCGAGATCCGAAATTCCGAATCCCAAACCCTAAGACGGTGGAGGAGGGAAGGGAAAGGAGGGAAAGATGAGCGTGATCGATATATTGACGCGCGTCGACGCGATCTGCAAGAAATACGACAGATACGACGTCGAGAAGCAGCGCGCAGAGAACATCTCCGGCGATGATGCCTTCGCCCGCCTCTTCGCCGCCATCGAGTCCGACATCGACGCCGCTCTCCAGGTCCTCCTTCTCTTTCTCCCTTCCAGGGTTTCTTTTCCCTGATGTTTCCTTAGGGGCGCATCTTTTCTTGTCCCTGATTGGTGGATCTGTTGTGTAGAAAGCGGAGATGGCGGCCGGGGAGAAAAACAGGGCGGCGGCGGTGGCGATGAATGCCGAGATCCGGCGCACCAAGGCCCGGTTGATGGAGGAGGTGCCCAAATTGCAGAGGTTGGCGCTCAAGAAGGTCGGCTCCTTTGTCATTCTGTTCTTTTTAATTAAATATTTCCTGAAAATTACGGTTCTTTTTTTAGTTTCTGCTTTTTGAATTGTAGATTTTGGTATGTTGAGAAACAATGCAATTTTCGTTCAAAACAAAAAAAAACACAGAGAGAGAGAATCAATGCAGCTACTTTGAAGGATCTGTGAATCGTTTCATTTGGTATTCGCGTAAATTTGGAAATAAATTTTGCTTACTTCCTATCTCATTTTCATGAATATGGTAATTTATTATCTGTATGTACCTGTTCTTCTGGATGGATGGAAATAACTGAAGTGATGAACTTGCAGGACGCTTTCAAAAATTGAAGGCCTACTTACTAATTGAAATGGGGCAGGTTTTTGATTTGTATAGGGTAGTAGGATGGGGTTAGGGTTCAGAATGAGAATTGAGAAAACGTATCAAATACTTGATGATTCCAGGGGTTTTCTGAAAGAGATCATTATAAGGAATTACAATATAGCTGTGTGTTTTGGGAGTTCTATCTAATCATGTTGTATCAACTACCAAATCACTCAATAGTGGTATTGAATGCAAGTTGGAACTGTTTGAAATTGGTGTTTCGACCTTGATTGGTATTGGAAGTTCGAACCTTGTTGGGTTATTGCTCTTTTAGTTAAATCTTGTTGAAGGTGCTCTTTTCAAGAATCTTCTAGCTGGCCTTCAATATGGCAGTTGTGATCTTGATTGCTACAAGATTGATCTGGGAAGAGCTTTTGGTGTCCTGGACATGGATGTTGCCTTATGGAGTGTTGTAAACTTGTCGCACCATTGACTCCCTTTATGAAATTTTATGAATTGATTACAGGATTAACTTTTATGTATGGATGCCCAGGTAAAAGTTGCAAGCAATAATGATGATGATATTTGTTGTCCTAGGTGTGATAGAATTTTTTTTTATAGATTATCATATGTTGATTTGTATATGAAGCCTGACACTCTCGATGAAGCTTAATTTCTTACTATCTCTTTGTTTTATGCATGTTTGAAATTGGGTAACTACTCTCTCTGATTAGTTGTCAGTTTGAAAACTGAACTCAAAATTGAGACCATAAAGAATCTCTATTTCGTTCTTAGTTCTGCCATAGTATTAGCATTTTGTCTCATCTGTGTCAAACTATTAATACTTAAGTTATTTACCACACATATTGTCTCGGTTGGTTTTTGGATCTTAGAAGTCTTATCCTCCCCATTGCATGCATGATTGATGCCTAGTTACTAATTTGTATATTTAACTAGAAAATTGACTCTATTATGCTTACATATTGATAGTGAATCTCAATATTAGGAAACTATAGAATCAGACATTGAACTGTCTCGGAGTTTCCAAGTTCAATGACCGTTACATATTTATGTAAAGTAATTTGCTTTTGACTTTTTAGTAAGTTGTGTTTTGCCTCTTAGGTTTCTCCTGATCATTAATTCTGTATGAAATTATATGTAGTAAAACAGCTGATGCATCTCACAAGATTCGTTTTGTGGTATATTGATTTGATGCAAGTCTATTACAGGTCAAAGGTCTTTCAAAAGAAGAACTTGCAACACGGAATGATTTGGTTCTTGCACTACCAGAGAGGATCCAGTCGATTCCAGATGGGAGCACAACTGGCAACAAACAAACTGGAGGCTGGACTGCTTCGGCTTCTCGCCAAGAAATTAAATTTGACTCAACTTCAGGTTATCAGTTTATGGCTTACTAAAGCCTACTTATTTTGACATTATTTGCAAATTTTTAGTTAAAAGTAATGATGATAGAGATAATGTAATCAAATGACACTATGTGAATTTTTATTTTTTTTTATATCTAGAACCTTGTTCACATCTATTTGTCTTCTCGGAGTGTTTCTTTTGTAAGTTTGCCAAGGTTTCCAGATGTCTTGTTAGCTGACCCTATTTGGTCCTCTAGATGGCTATATACATATAATTTCCAAAATGATCGGATGGATTCCTGAGTTTCCCTTCTAAACTTATATTTGCATGTGCACACAACTGATGGCAATCTCATTTTCAGTAATATCACTGAATTATTCAGCTACTTCTGACAACTATAACAAATTCATTTGAAAACAGTGATAAAACCATTTGTTTGAGTACTTTGGATGTACCACTACATAAAATGGGTCTAGAGATGGGACGAGACATGATACTGGAGCTGATTTTTTGACCAGTGATATTTGTGATATGCTACATGTTGAAGGACTCTTGTGCTATAGTACATGTGTAGCATGTAGCCACATACTGATGAAGGCCAGTTAACTAATTTTTTTATTTAAAGTTGGTTTGTGTTAATTAGGAGTTAGTATGACCATTTTTTCAACATGAATTTGCCTGATTCGCTGTTAGGTAATGATGTAGCAAATGGAATATCTATAGGGAACCAGAAATACAAACGAGAACCCTTGTTTTGTATGAAGATTTCTAGGGCAAAAAACTGAACAAGTATCATGATTAAGGCTTGTGGTCGAACAAAAACATTGTCTCAAATATTTGCATTAAATAAATAATGTGGTTTATCATGGAAATAAAGCTGTGGTAGATGGCCAGAGTCGTTAGATATACTTTCATGAATATGTAGTGGGCAGTAAGGAATTCTATAGCTAGGGTCGTTATGCTAGCTGTTTTTTAGATAACAAAATGGATTACCTTAGCTGTAAGATTTCACTATTTTAATCTTTCATTCTTGATAATACTTGTGGCTTTCAAATGCTCTCATACCTAACTAACTAGAATTTTCTAGCATCTGTGTTACATGCACTTTAGAATATTGCTCCTACATGCTTTGCAGTACTTGCAAAATCCAGCCCCTGCTCCACCCTGCCACCCCCGCTTTTTTCAAGTCAATATTTATTTCATTGGTGCCAGGATCTATTATAATAAGTTATTTCGACCCTAATATTTCATTTTACAAGTTTGTTTGTCATTTAGTTCTTGTATTCTGCAAACCAAATAAGCTAATGTTCATTATTTTACATCACATATGTTATTAGTTTATGCCACATTCTAAAGTTTGCTGCGCCTTTCCCTGCTCTCACATCAGCGTCTGCTCATATGTGTTCTAATTCAGGAAATTGAGTTCAATATGAGAGCAAATGACCATTCCTAACCTTTTCTTCTTTTCCTTCTTTTCCTTTTTTTTATTTTAAATCTATGTAGATGGAAGATTTGACAGTGAGTACTTTCAGCAAACTGAAGAATCCAGCCAATTCAGGCAAGAGTATGAGATGCGCAAAATGAAACAGGCAAGTATTTTTGTAATTATACCTTATTTTATTTGTGACTTCTGGTTTTACAACTACAACATGTTAAATCAAACATTCAATATGCTTTGTAAAAGTTTATCTACTATAGTACTGTTTAACAAGGTCTCTTCAGAAAAACAATTTTAGCTCAAATTTGGATGGATTTCCTAATGCACTGCAGATTGCATGATTGCCTTTTTATATGTTCTCTTTCATCATACCTGTCCTTGTCTTTCTTAGAATTTAGTTGAACTCTCACATTTTCCCCATCCTGATATGTGGATGTTGTCCTTGGTCTACCCTTCAACTTCTTTGGGTTGACTCTGTGTATGCATGCAACGAAATTTCACATCATTGAAATCTTGTTTCCCAATACATTTGGCACACTTACAACATGCCCAGTCTTCCATGTCATGCAATTCTGCCCAATCTTCAGCCATCTTTTTCTTGCATTGTGGGGTGTTTAATTTCGTTCATTGACTCAAAACATATTAACAATGGTCCCTTTTTTTTCGTTGGATAGATTTCCTTTCCTTTTCTAGATTTAACTTTTCATAGCTCTGCCATGTTAGAATTCTCAAATTCGGTCTGTTTCCTTTTTTCATGTGGGCTTGATCATTCTTGACATCTCGTAGTCATCTTGTGTGACCTTTTCGCTCTCATCTTGGTTTTTTGTTTATGTTACCTTTTTGGCTGGCTCTGGTAATTTTTCTCTGAGTTGTTTACCTTTTTACAAGCTACATGCTTGGTGATCAAATTATGATTGACATTGTCTCGCTCGTTGATCCTTGGGACACAAGCATCACCATTCATTCTCTAATCTAACTCTCATTGGCAACTCAACATTCTATATAAACATTTAAGCCTGTCACTGGTCGGGTTTGGATTGGTTATGTTTTGCAGAATGATGATTCTAGGAGCACATCTTTGTCTAATAAGCATATGGTTTGCAGAATAACATTTTACTACTAAATCTCCTTGCTAACGGGGTTGTTAATATGGTTGCAGGATCAAGGTTTGGATGTTATATCTGAAGGTTTGGATACACTGAAAAACATGGCCCATGATATGAATGAGGTTGGCTGGTTCTTGTTATACATGCTAGATATTATGAGAGATTTAGGACTTAACTCTTTAGTCTTTACTTTATCTGTGCAGGAAGTGGACAGGCAAGTCCCTTTGATTGATGAGATTGACACCAAGGTTGGATATTCTGCCTTTATTAAAGTCATATACTTTTAGGAGCAAAACTTAGCTTAGTTATGCATTGATGAGTATATGTCTTACAGGTGGATAAGGCTACTGCAGACCTTAAAAATACTAATGTGAGACTGAAGGAGACTGTTAACCAGGTACCCTTTACTCTTCTAAATGGCATATACGCCTTGTTAACATGCAAACTAATTAGATTCAAAGTACTTCTGGTTTAGCTTTAGCGAGTTTGCTTTTGAATTTGTTTCAGCTGAGATCCAGTCGCAATTTTTGCATTGATATCATCCTGCTTTGTATTATTCTGGGAATTGCTGCTTATCTATACAAGTAAGTATCTTTTGCACTTGATTTTCAGTAATTTTACTTATCCTGAAAATAGGTGTATTGCATTTTCCTTCTTTATAATCCCAAAAGAAATGTTTGTCTTACCACATTGGATTTTTTTTTTATTTTGGTGGAAACCATGTTGAGTGTTGATGCTTGAGACAATGATTAATTTTTTAATCATTATAACTTTCTATTCTTCTCTTTATTTTGACGTTTTCATTGTTGGCATTATGGAAATTTTCATATGACATGTTTTGCTTGGCACCTCTTATGGCGTCTGCATACAGGGCTGGTACCAGGTGTTGGATCTCCTGCATAGAAATGATGACATGAATATATATGCACTTGTTCGCATTGCATGCACATATTATACTTACATGCTTCTACAAATAATAATAAACTATTACTCAGGAGACTGATTGCAGATCACATTCATGTTGGTGGAGTAACTCATTTGACGAAGTATATAACTTATATAAAGAACCTATGAGTTTGTATGTGCAGTGGAACCATTAGTTGAAGCATATATCTGCCACATTATTTCCTTGTACTTCGTAAAAATTTCTGATTTTTTGTAATTATACTTAGTATTAAGTTGCTGGAGTAAAGTTGAAAATTATCTAGCAATACCAGTACTGTTATATACAGACAGGCTATGTATAAAACTCTAAAGTATAATAACCATCTAACATTCAAACATTCATAGGCCCTATAATAATCGCATAGTTTGATTTTTTTTCTCATCGATATATTTTGGAGTCTTATGAATGATAAGAGAAGCCACATGCTTCTATTATTATTAAAAGTTAAAAAGCCACTAAAGCATGTCCTATTGATCTTCTGCTGGTGATCATTGATATTTCATTATTAAAATCATATGCAAGCGTTTCACTCTATATAATAAATAATCATGTTTATACAGATCCATTGATTTATATTCCACATTTCCTATGCATCATCCCTTGGGATTTATTTTATGCATGGACAACATTGTCTTGACGTATGTATAGACATCCTCTTACGTGAGCCTTCTCAACACATATTTTAGAAGCCCTAGGTTTTTCTGATGTTCCCGCCTCTATTCAGATCCAACCATTGTCCTTCTAATATTCTCAAATTACGTTTATTATTAGATGCATGTGTTGATTTTATATCTGTGATAAATTAGCCGTCTATGGACCCTAGGATGCTACCAATGCATCCACTGTTCTATTCGTGGGATGTATCATGTGTAACAGCCCTTCACCAAATATACAATAGTTGCGGGTGCATTTTGGATTTTTCAGTTGTTTTATATTTTGGTCATGGTTAGGTGGGAGGGGAGTGGGTGAATCTATTTTTGGATAATTCTCATGCCTTGTTATTTCAAATAGTGCATGAAATATTATAGTTAGTTGACTAAATTTCAGATTTTCATGTTACGGATGAATGCCTCAAAGTAGAATATATGCGGATGAATTCATATCTAATTCAATATGGACAGAGTTTGGATAAAGGGGTTTCAACCCTTTTTTTATTGAAGCATGCTAGTATTGCTTGTACGTCAATGCACAATCATACTAGTGTTGGTGATTTGTCCATCAAGCCATCTTATGGGTCTGACAATCCTCCTTGGGGTTAGAGCCAGCCCAACTACTCTATTTTTTTCAGGACATCACCTGTGCTATTTATGTATAATCTTCAAGTAATATAGATTGCAATGTGGTTTATTAATAATAATAATAATAATAATAATTTATTATTTATTTTAGGGAATGTCCTTCCAATCAAGATCATGTTTCAAAGAAATTATTTTTTTCCTTTGATTAAAGAATCAAGAAAATGTAAGAATTTATTTCCATTGCTTAGCAATAACATTTCTCAATATACAACTCGATGCACATATATGTTAGGTCATTAATTTTCATGATCTAGTACAACGAGAGATGGTGATTCCTTTGTTGGCTGGAGAATTAGAGGGGTGGTATTCCAATCTTCCAGTTAATACAGGAATTCTCTGTAGGACACATTTGTGTAGGTTACTCGAATGAAGTCTTTGAAGATGTTCCACTTGGATAGTTACTGAGATGGTAAAAGAGAAAGTACAATGTCCCGTCTTTCTTGAGATCTGTATTAAAATTGATTTCATAAACTTGGTACGGTTTCTTTTGGATTTAGTTGAGTTGAACTCAGCATGATGATTATTACCAAAAAAACTGTTCCGATTATTTTAGCGAAAGTGCTCTGCAGACACTCTTGCTACTATTACGGTACCAGAAAATCTCTTCAGCACTTTTTGGTTTCAAGATTTTATCCTGTCCTTATTGGATTTGTTTACTGTTATTTCTTTTTTGTTGCAGTGTATTGAAAAAGTGAGATACTTTCTGGTACCATTGCTTGGTCTTGCAGCTGACCACGAGAATGTGATTCAAATGGGCCAAGATGTTACGTACTCATCCGTGTTTCCCCGTTATTTTCTGCTTGTATATTTGTTTTCAAACCAAAACACAGAGACATGTTTGAGTTTTCCGGATATTACAGGAAAGTCGTGGCTTGTGTATTAATAGTTCGAATGTTGGTGTCTTTTGCTTTATATACAGCCTACGGACGAAAGGATGTTTGCAGTTCGATGCCCAGCTGTATTCTTATGCATCATTTAGCCTACAAAATTAAGATAATTGGCGATGCTCAAGGTATACTTACAGCTCACACTGACACTGCTGGATGCAAAGAAGTTGGATATTTGGGTTCATGATAGCTCGAGAACCGAATGGGTAGTTTGGATCAAAATTTAAGTTTATCTATGATCTATCAGGTAGATTTTCAGTTGGCCTTCTTTTCCCCTTTTTCCTTTCCTTTTTTCTGAAAGAAAATTCTATTTGAAGAGCCCTTATTTAACAATTGGTAAGACCCTGGTAGCTTATCTAAGTCGAAGATTGAAGTCAAACTGAGAAAACTTCTTAGAATGGCTTTGAAGCCAATTTTGAAAAGATGAAAAATCTTCTACCGAGAAATGAAAAGAGAGAGATTTGGTTCTCAACTTACGTTCAGTCTAAATCTGAAGGGGCTATGGAGGGACCAAGCCTAAAGAGCTTGCCTAGCATGGCATGAGGACCTGCCAAGTGGTCTAGACCAATTTGCTTTGAGAGGGTTGGTCATCTAATCACGAAGGATTGGTGCAATGCTCATGATTGAATTGGAGAGTTTGCAATAACCCAAGATCTCATCTCAAAAGGCTAGTTAAAAAGTGTTACTTGAATTTCTTTGCCTTTTATAAAGGTCTAAGATTTATCTAATATATAGCTGATGTGAGCTTGCATGGGGTTCTTATATACTTTTTCTAATTAAATTTCGGCGTTCTCGTCAAGCTAAAGGTTCAAATCTAATTAAATTTAATGACGAACATACTGTGATCAGCTAGTTAAATCTAATGACAAATATATCATGATCAACTTGTGGTCATCTCAAATTAGCCTATGCAATAATATTCCCAAGCCTACATAGGCCGAAAGCTGGATCTGCTTTGATATCATTTATAATAATTCAAGATTTTACCAAAAAAGACTAACTAGAAGATGCTATTTGGGTTTCTTGGCTCTGTTTAAATATTTAAGATCTACCTAATGTATAGTCAATGCGTGACTAAACATACGTCCGCATGGGTTGTCGCATAAAATTTTTGTTTAAGCCCTGGTGTGGGTCCAAATTCAATTATATCTAATTACAAATACACCATGGTTAACCCATGATCAGTCCCTAATGGGCTACTATTGTAGTACCTCCTAGTCCACATGGGTTATGGGTCGAGTCCAATCAAATACTATTTATAATAATTTAAAATCCTACCAAAAAAAGTAATTGAAATGTGTTACGCATAAATGATATGAGACTAAACACATGTCCATATAGATTCTCACATGATCTTGTCAATCACAGTTGTGATTGATGAGACATACTATCCGTATACCATGGTGGCCCCCATTCAATCACGGTCATTGCACCAATCACACGCGATCGTGATTGAAAGACTTGATTTATATGGAATAGGTTGAATTTGAATCCAAGTCACATCCATTATTTTTTAAAAAATATAAAATATATTCAGTCCACCAAATTATTTTTGACCGTACTAGGTTAAAAATAATCCAAACACAAATTGTGAGCAACATTAGCTAGCTCCCTAGGCATATTGTGCCATAAAACATCATTAATAATATTTATTTGGGCATTATCAACACATTTCACATAATACTTGTTGTGGTTCAAATCTGGCCCGAGGGTGACCACGCCGGAGGAGTCGGAAGAGCTGCCGGAGTGCAGAAGAAGATGGAAAGAGCCACCTCCTGCGACCGGCGGTGTACCTGCATAAAGCATCATCGGTGTTTCGGTGAGGGCTCTTCGACAATCAAGTTAGAGTGGAGCTTTGTATATCCAGCCAAAAGTTCCTCAGGCATTACCTATTGGGGTCCTTTATAGTTTTGGTGGGAGCACTTAGGTGGCAAAGGTATGGCCTATTCCCATCATGAGAGGAAGTGGCGCGCAGCCTGAGCTTGCTTGTGGTGCGTAGTAGAGCCTGTCGTGGGGAATGGTGAGATGCTGACAGTCGTTGAAGACCACAACGATGAAATTTGATGCAAACTGAATCAGAATAGTCTCTGATTCAGACTGGATTTCGAACATCAGAGTATGGCCCGTTCTTATCATGAACGGAAGCGGCACGCAGCTTGAGCTTGTTTGCGGCGCGCAGTGGAGTCCGTTCTTGGAAATGGTAAGGTGTTGCCTTTAGCTGTCGTGGGCCAGTGAGTGAAGCACGGCGTGGCAGCGTTGTAACGCATGGCCTCGTAGGAGGGCAAAGGCACTCGCACGGGTGTGGCTGTTGGCGAGGCCAAGCTTGTCAAGAAGTTGGTTAGACAGGTGCTGAGGCCAGGTTAGCATTTCGGGTTTTGGGGTGTGCTTAGTGGAGCGCCCCGAGCTCGAGGGTCGGGGTGTAGTGCTGAAGAGGGCGCTCGAGCTTGGTCGGGCACGTCGGCGAATAAGGAGGGCGTCCGAGCTTGGTCGGGCGCATCGGCGAATGAGGTTGAAGGGGCCTTCGACGAAGTCCGAGGCCAGGTTAATTCCGGGCTAGACCGAGGATACGTCTGGTTGGCGTTGGTGTCTGTTGGGCCAAAATTGGGTGGCTCTTTTGATGTGGGCTGGACGATCTATTTTGCCCCCCATCATTTGCCCCCCGACTTTTGAGGTCGAGTCGTCTTCAGCTCAGGCGAAGAAAATAGTCGGATGGTTGGTCGTTTGGCAGTGTGCTCCAGCGCTTGTGAAGACGCATGCGCCAAGTAGGGGACACTTGGAGCATTTTACAGCTAAAGGCTTTGAATCTGGCTTTCAGAGCCGGGCTTAAGTGGCTTGAGCTGCCACGTCCCCCGAGCAGAATCTGTCGTGGGGATTTCTTTGTATTCCACGTATGTATCTTTTTTCGAAGGGGTTGCTGAGTGGAATGGAAAAGGGGGCGACTATTATTGCCCCATCCCCTGAAGCGCCCCGCCTGATGGAACGCGAGAGGCCGGCCATTAATGCTCCATTCTTCGAAGCGTCTCGCCCGGTGGAATGCGGGAGGCCAGCTATTAAAGTTCCAATCTCTGGAGCACCCTCCATAATGATCGGCATTGAGTGTCGCAATCTGGGAAGATTTGTTGAGACTGTTTCGGGGTCTGCCATGTGGCGGAATTCAGCTTGTCTGATTGCTTGGGCGGTCCGATCAGAGCCATTGTAATTAAGTATATAAGACCCGAAAAAGGCCCTAGGATCGTTATTTGATCCTTTCCGCCTCTACTTCTTTTCTTCCTGGCCGCCATTCTTGTGGTGTTCAAACCTTTCCTTGGGCGTCCTGGGAGCTCCTCATCGGCCTTTGCATTGAGCGTTATTCTCAATCTCCAGCGATCGTCCTTCTCCTCCTCGATAATCTTCTTCGGCGAGCTTTCGGATAGGCATTTTATCCTTCTCTCGGTCGCTCAGAGTATCTCTTGTCTTTTTCTTTTTGTAATTTTGTGACCAAGGCAATGAGTTCGCCTACAAGGGTCCTGATGTTTGGTGCAGGTTCATCTCGAGCCTAGACTTCTCCCGGTGTGGGGGAGACTGAGCTCGAGGCTGGCCTGGGTCCGCATGGGATCGGCTCGCTCTTGAGTGATGAGGATTTGGGCACGGTTTGTACCCAATTCTTCATTCCTCCAGTGTGTGTTCTTGAGCTCCTAGACCTCGGAGGATGGGTTATCAACCCTCCTAAAGGTTGGATCGGAGTGTACATAGAGACGCTCCGAGTAGGGCTGAGATTCTCTTTGCACGGGTTCGTGGGAGAGCTTCTGACGGCTTACCATCTTGTGCCTGCACAGTTCGCCCTGAACTCGTGGAGAATGATAATTGACTTCCTCACCCTTTGTTTTGCACATGGTCTATCCCCCTTGGTGAACGTCTTTAGGAGTTGCTTTATATTAAAGAGCAACCCCATAGACAAAGGTGGTGGTACTTTTCCTCCCGAGGAGGTCGTAAGATTTTTGGGGGTATTCCTACCTCCATTCACGGGTGGAAGGACAAGTTTTTCTTTGTTTCCTCTGAGCGATCGTGGAGGTTTAATCGGTCCTAGAACTTTCCGTTGGCCTCGGCAAATAACAGGCTCCCGCAGTTATCGCAGTTCGAGTAGAGCATTTTAGATAGTTTGCTTGGGTAGAGGGGAACTCCACAACTCTTCGATCTGCTCAGCGAGGAGGCTTTAGTAAATCTTGGCCTGAGGCCAGCTCGCCCCGAAGGTAAGAGTAACTTAGTTACTCCTTTTTCCTCCCATGTTGAGTTCTAATAAAATATTTTATCGTCAGATATTGCAGAAATGATTTTCAATGCCAAGACACTGATGACCAAGTATAGGAAGAGGATGGCCACCTTGGAGGGGGCTCAACCCGAAAGGAGGCCGAAGAAGATTAGAGTTAGCTCCGACTCCGGGATTGAGCGAAGTGAGCTTAGGGTGACTGAGGTCGCCACCCTTGGTCAAGCTAGATCTGATCAAATTCTTGCGGCGGCGGTTGAGGCTCCTTTATTGACGGCAAGGGGAAGCCCTTCTGGTTCGGTGGTGGCCAGTCCATCGGCCAAGTCCAGGAGGCTGAAGAAACTATCCAGCTATCTGAATCGGATCCCGAATTGGGGAGCGGGTCTGAGCTTCCGACTCCTTTTGTGGGCCCGACCCCTGCTAAGGTTGTGGCTTTCTCTGAGGCTCCGATCTCAGCTGGGGTTTTGATTTCTCCTTGGGTTCCGATGTCAGCCGGGGTCGACTCCATTCCTTCCGAGTCCGGGATAAGGCAATTGCAGAACCGATGTCGCTAATTTGAGGGCGACTCAGCCCTTGAGTCCGATGACGTCGTCCACGAGCTCGTGCGCAGCATTACGCTCCCGCGCAATCGAGCCTTAATGGAGGAGGACTTCGATGACTTCATTCATTATGTTTATTCAAATAGTGTCCGTGTGAGTAGCACAGCCCTCCTGCTTCTCATTTTCTTTGCAAGTGTCTCGCCTCTACTGACATTTTATTTTTTGTGCCAGTCCCCCCATGTGGTTGACTTGCTGATGTCTAGCATGCTTACGTATCGGGAAGACATAAGGGCGCTTAGGCCAAGGATAGAGCGTGCCGAGCTCCAGGGACAGGAGGCCCAGGAACGGGCAGCAATTACCAAATAGCAGCAGCGCAGGGTCGAGGTGAGGGCCGCAGTTGCCGTGCAACGGCTTCGGAGAGCCAAGAAGAAAGTATGGGCCGTTGAGGCCCTTCTTAAAGATAGGCTTGCTTAGATCTGAAAAATGGAGACCGATCACTCCTGAGCTCGCTTGTCCGCCGTAGGTCGCATCTTCGAGCTTGAAGCTGCTCTGATCCGCCTTCAGGGCGAGACTGAGGAGCTGAGGCCAAAGGTCGGATGACTTGATGGCCTCTTGGAGGAATCTGCCTATGAGGCCATTAGGAAATTCCGCCAATCGGGAGAGTATCTTGACGAGCCGGCGAAAGAGGCTGCCACTGCGATGATTTAGGGCTTCGAGAATTGCCGCGATCAAGTCTAACGATTTTTCTCTGGATCTGACCTTAGTAGCCTTCAGCCAAATATGGACGAAGCTGTCGAAGTGGCCGAGGGTGCTGCAGAAGCCATTGCCAAAGCCAGGCCAGAGGTCACCCCGAAGTCGCTACTGGAATGGATCGGGGACCGTTCTAGAGGCTGCTAACGGAATAGAATCCGCCCCTGATGCTGATGTGGAGATCGTCCAGATTAACTACTTTTTTGTCCTTATTTTTGTAAAATCGACCGCTTTGGGCCTTTTGTATTTAGCATGACCTCAAGATCAGGCTCCCTTGTATTCTGCCCTTGGCCCCTTTTTGACATTAATAAAATATATATTCTCTTTCAGTACTTTGTACCTTTTGTTGAATGTTTGAGCTCTTCTCGCTCCACCTTTAGAATCTGGCTAGGCACTTGAGCTCGTCCTGCTTTGTGTCCGTTGTCAAAGATCTGAACTTCGCAGCTCAGGTCTGAGCTTATATTACATAGCAGGAGCCGTTTTGGAGATTTGCCAAAGTTCTTATGCTCAGCATCCGCTTTCATCTTGGAGATAATCTTTCAATAAAATGAGCTCGTAGCTCTTTGTTGGATATCGTAGACCACCTTGGGCCCGATTCAAAAGGCGACGCTGGCGAATAAGAAAAACTTACTCGAGACTAGCTCGAGAACAGAATTCCGCCCGAGGGTTGATTCTAGCTCGGGGATAGCTCGAGCCCTGCTCGAGAATAAAAATCCGCTCGAGGGTTGCCACCAGCTCGAGAATAGAATTCCGCCCGAGGGTTGATTCCACCTTGGGGATAGCTCAAGATCTGCTCGAGAATAGAGTTTCGCCCGAGGGTTGATTCTAGCTCGGAAATATCTCGAGACCTGCTCGAGAATAGAGTTTCGCCCGAGGGTTGATTCCAGCTTGGGAATAGCTCGAGACCTGCTCGAGAATAGAAATTCGCTCGAGAGTTGCCACCAGCTCGAGAATAGAATTCCACCCGAGGGTTGATTCCAACTCGGGGATAGCTCGAGACCTGCTCAAGAATAGAGTTGCGCCCAAGGGTTGATTCCAGCTTGGAAATAGCTCGAGACCTGCTCGAGAATAGAGTTCCACCCAAGAGTTGATTCGTGCTCGGGAATAACTTGAGACCTACTCGAGAATAAAAATCTGCTCGAGGGTTGCCACCAGCTCGAGAATAGAATTTTGCTTGAGGGTTGATTCCAGCTCGAAAATAGCTCGAGACCTGTTCGAGAATAGAATTTCGCCCGAGGGTTGATTTCAGCTCAGGAGTAGCTCAAGATCTGCTCGAGAATAGAGTTCTGCCCGAGGGTTGATTCCAGCTCAAGGATAGCTCGAGACCTGCTTGAGAATAGAAATCCGCTTGAGGGTTGCCACCAGCTCGAGAATATTGCGGACGAGGGTGCTTTTCAACGGCTCCCCATTGACGCTGCAAAGTGCCTCCCACTCATATCAAGGGTGCACTTTATAGAATACTGCGGACAGGGGTGCTCTTCAATGGCTCCTCGTTGACGCTGCAGGGCGCCCCCCACTCAGATCAGGGGCACACTTTATAGAATACTGTGGATGGGGGTGCTCTTCAATGGCTTCCCGTTGATGCCATAGGGCGCCCCCCACTCAGATTAGGGGTGCACTTTATAGAATACTGCAGACAGAGATGCTCTTCAATAGCTCTCCATTGACGCCGCAGGGCGCCGCCCACTCAAATCAGGGGTTCACTTTATAAATTGATCCTGTGGTCGCGAGGCTCTTTGGCTCTCAATCAATTCTGCAGGGCGTCCCGAGCCGAGCTCGAGGGACGATTTTGTCGATAGATCCTACAGTCGTGAGGCCCTTTGGCTCTCAATTGATGCTGCAAGACATCTCGAGCCGAGCTCGAGAGATGACTTTGTCGATAGATTCTACAGTTGTGAGGCTCTTTGGTTCTCAATCGATGTTGCAGGACATTCCGAGCCGAGCTCGAGAGACGACTTTATCAATAGATCCTGTAGTCGTGAGGTCCTTTGGCTCTCAATCGATGCTGCAGGGCGTCCCGAGCCGGGCTCGAGGGACGACTTTGTCGATAGATCCTACAGTCGTGAGGCCCTTTGTCTCTCAATCGATGCTGCAGGGCGTTCCGAGCCGGACTCGAGGGACGACTTTGTCGATAGATCCTACAGTCGTGAGGCCCTTTGGCTCTCAATTGATGCTGCAGGGCATCCCGAGCCGAGCTCAAGATATGACTTTGTCGATAGATCTTGCAGTCGTGAGGCTCTTTGGCTCTCAATCGATGCTGTAGGGCATCCCAAACCGAGCTCGAGGGACGACTTTGTCGATAGATCCTACAGTCGTGAGGCCCTTTGGCTCTCAATCGATGCTGCAGGACGTCCCGAACCGAGCTCGAGAGACGACTTTGTCAATAGATCCTGCAGTCGCAAGGTTCTTTGGCTCTCAATCGATGCTGCAGGGCATCCTGAACCGAGCTCGAGAGACGACTTTGTCGATAGATCCTGCAGTCGTGAGGCCTTTTGGCTCTCAATCGATGCTGCAAGGCATCCCGAGCCGAGCTCGAGAGAACTTTGTCATAGATCTTGCAGTCGTGAGGCCCTTTGGCTCTCAATCGATGCTGCAGGGCGTCCCGAGCCGAGCTCGAGGGATGACTTTATCAATTTATCAATATATATCTTGCGTTGTGGAGGCAACCGGAGTGTGTCGAGCCGATTAGGGAGTTTCGTAGATGCTTTGAAAAGATCCCAGAGGGTGACATTATTAATTAACACATTCTAAAATTTTAAAAACACTAACCTGGAGGGGCTAGGGTCCCATCCGGGGGTTGTAGCTTACATCCCGGGTCATCGGACCCAGACTAATGAGGGCGCAGGCTTCATCCCTGCCCCCGAAGCCAAAAAGGCTGCTAGCGTGTAGAATGTGGAGAGACAGTATTGGTAGTGCCCGCACCGAGGCAATTCTCGTCGGGCCCGTTGAATGGCTCTGGGCTTTGTCTGTCGAGCTCCATTCTATCGGCTTGATCACTGACAAATTGACTCAGGAGGCCTTGGCGGATAATCGCTTCAATCTTGTCACAGAATTGGTAACAGTCCTCCGTGTCATGATCGTGGTCTTTGTGGAAGTGGCAGTACTTGTCCAAGCGCTTCCGCGATGCTGACGGTCGCATTTTTGGTGGAGGTCTGAGGAAGCCGCGACCCTCGATCTCCATAAGGAACTCTGTCCGGGAGGACGTAAGGGGAGTATACTCCGCAAAGCTAAGGGGGGTGTACTTACCAGACCTCCGGAGGGATCTGCTCCTCGATCGATGGTGCTTCTTGTAGCGCTCCACAATTTATCCCCGGAGCATCTGGACTTGTCGCCCCACTTTTTTGACTTTTTTGTCGAGCTCGGTGAAGGAGGGGGCTCCTACTGGCTGAAGGCTTTGAATAACTGCGGTAAGAGCTTGGACTTTCTGGACAAGCAGGTAAAACTGCTCTGGCTAGACCTGAAGAGTCTGGTCCACTGGCGCGAATGCTGCAGGGGGTGGATTTTGAAGGGAGTGGCCTGGCACTGGCGCTTGGCCACTCGATGCGTTCAAAGCTCCGTGACTCCTTAACCTCATGGTCGCGACTCAGGCCCTTTATCTAATGCTAGAAATATTGTGGTTCAAATCTGGCCTGAGGGTGATCACGTT
This sequence comes from Phoenix dactylifera, assembly GCF_009389715.1. Lineage (NCBI taxonomy): Eukaryota > Viridiplantae > Streptophyta > Magnoliopsida > Arecales > Arecaceae > Phoenix > Phoenix dactylifera. The sequence goes on along the minus strand of NC_052395.1, from coordinate 4,516,602 downwards.
GGAGGAGTTGGAGGAGCTGCTAGAGTGCAGAAGAAGACGAGAAGAGCCACCTCCTGCGACCGGCAGTGTACCTACACAAAGCCTCACCGGTGTTTTCAGTGAGAGCCCTCCGACGATCAAGTTAGAGTGGAGCTTTATATATCTAGCAAAAAGTTCCTTAGGCGTTACCTATTGGGGTCCTTTATAATCCTGGTAAGAGCACTTAGGTGGCGGAGGTATGGCCCGTTCCCATCATGAGAGGGAGTGGCGCGCAGCCTAAGCTTGCTTGTGGCGTGCGGTGGAGTCCGTCCTGGGGAATGGTTAGATGCTGATAGCCGTTGCAAGGTGTGGCCTGTTCTTATCATGAGCGGGAGTAGCGCGTAGCTTGAGCTTGCCTACGGTACGCAGTGGAGTCCGTTCTTGGGAATGGTAAGGTGTTGCCCTTGGCTGTCGTGGGCCAGTGAGCGAAACACGGCGTGGCGGCATCGTACCCATGGCCTCGTAGGAGGGCGTAGGCATGCGCACGGGTGCGGCTATTGGCGTGGCCGAGCTTGTCAAGAAGTTGGTTAGACGGGTGCTGAGGCCAGGTTAGTATTTCGGGTTCCGGATTGTGCTTAGTAGAGCGCCTCGAGCTCGAGGGTCGGGGTGTAGTGTTGGAGAGGGTGCCCGAGCTTGGTCGGGTGCGTCGGCGAATAAGGAGGGCGCCCAAGCTTGGTCGGGCGTATCGGCAAATAAGGAGGGCACGTCGGCGAATAAGGAGGGCGTCCGAGCTTGGTCGGGCGCGTTGGCGAATAAGGAGGTTGAAGGGGCCTTCAGCAAAGTCCGAGGCCAGGTTAATTCTAAGCCAGACCGAGGACACGTCTGGTTGGCATTGGTGTTTGTTGGGCCGAAATCGGATGGTCCTTTTGATGTAGGCTAGACATTCTATTTTGCCCCCGATCAATACTTGTTTACACTATACAACCTTATATAAGTTATCGATAACAACAAAAGATGACAATACCGTTTACAAATAGCATATTAGTTTCTTAAAGTCAAGAAGAGTTGGGGAGGGTGGAGAAAAAGATTTTTAGTTTGAAATTGGTTTAGGCTTTTGTTTAAGGTTCCAATGTGTCATGTGTTCATGGCTAATCGGTGTCGGAGTTCTATTGTGTCAAATCGCACAGAGAGAGAGAGAGAGAGAGAGAGAGAGAGAGATGACTCTAGATTGAAAAGGAATGGTTAATCCATGTCACCTGCCATATTTCAGCATAAAGGGCATCCTCGGAAAAGGTTTAACGTGGATACATAAAGATTTCGCTAAAAAAAGTTCAACAATTTTAACAATTTTACTAAATTTAATAATTTTAAAAAGTTTTAAAAATTTGTAAATTTTAAAAATATAATATATTTTTTCTCTAGATGAAAATGTCCTCAGCCTTGTTAGACCTGTATAAAATAAGATTCAAAGCATGTATCATTGTGACAACAATTCAGGCTAAGTAATTATTTAAAGAAAAGTTGAACAAATATTGAACATTAATTACATAAAGATTAATTTAACATACAAACTTTTATCGGCCAAAAAAAAAACCTACCAAATCAAGGATATGACCAAAAAAAAAATCTTATCTCTTTTTAAATTTTTTTACATAAATATCCTTCTAAAAATTTAAATTTACGTGAATACCCTCTTAAAATTTATCTTTATTTATATATTTTTTATAAAATACTTTTTTTTACAAATATTTCTAATATAATGATTTTTCCAACTCTGTATATTTATTTTAATTAAAAATAAAATATAATTTTGAAATTAATTTTTTTTCTCCATCACGATTTTATAAATTGTTCTTTTTATATATCTATCTATTAAAAATATTTTAATTATTTTAATTTCAAATCATTAATTTTTTAATGGTATTAGATGTCGTGGGTACATATGCAACAACAAAGATATAAAAAAAAATAGAATAGCAGAGCAAGTATTTTCTGTAAAATTTGATATTTAGAGAGTATTTATGGAAAAAAAATTCTTTTTTAAGGCAAAAACAGATACCGGAATATGCTAGGAATACCCAATATCTATCGGATCATCGTCATGGTCTAATCGCCGGTGAGTGGAGGCTCTTACGGTCGAGTCCTGCTTCCATTCCCAGAGGCAGCGGACGGTGAAGTCCCCTCGGTCAACCTCATAAGCGATTCTAAAAGCCTGAACCCTAAACCCTGGGGCCCCTCTTATCAAGGTAACTCTCTTTCCTTAATCCCTTTTCTCCCTTCTTTTAGAAGCATACTTGTCTCGAACTAAATCGTCGCCGGAGGACATGCAGAATACTCTTTTATGAAACGCTGATATTTGTGTAGTGGCAGGTAGTCTTGGTTTTGTGGAATTGTATACAAGTCTTTCTTGAGAAGACTTTTTTTTTTTCTTTCAAAATCTCTATATTGCATATACATTAATGACTCGTACAAATTACTTGTGCTCGCTGCAGATGACATGTTTTCAGATTTGGTACAATATGAGTTTGGTTTTGTGGATCGGTGAATAGGATGGAGTAGGAATTTGGGACACATAAAGTACTTTTCATGTTGCAAATTTGAAATTTGATGGAAGAATGTGGTAGACTAATCCATTTACAACAAAGAAATAGAGGTTTTTGAGAAACTAATCTTGTTGCAGGAGTGTAGGAGACTTGTATATCAAGAGTATGGTAATGCTTAATGTTTTGTCTTGCATGGGACATGAGATCAAGCCCTCGAGCATGTATTCTGATATATGATATGGATATGCAACTCGTAAACATTTAGATAGTTGAGAAGGGTCAGCAATCCACACATGACTAGGAAATGTAACTTCATTCTGGAGTGTGATCATAATCATTGTGAAAGTCTAGTTGTATACTATGATTTAATCGTAGGTGATATCTATGAAAATATTTTGAAAACATTCAGAGAAGATTTAATTATAAGATGGAATGCTCTAGGTAACTTTGGTCAACAAAAAATAAATAAGGTTTAGTTTGCTGGTTAACTGTAAGGTTATTCATACATGTTTTTTTCCCCATTACATCACAATCTGACTGTTAACATTTGAAAACGTTTTATTCGGGATTGGTGTAGCTTTCTCTGACATCAACTTAGGTACTGTAAAACTAAAGATGCATCAACAAATTTGAGGATGGAAAGTGAACAATGAGAATTTTGATCATCTATTCAGATACAGAAGGCATGGTTTCGTAAAGTAGTATATCTGGCAGTTCCAAATTCCAAGGGCTGATATTATGCCAGAATAATTTGCTACTTCACACATTCTCCTTGATCGCGTTCATCCTACCATCATAAGGCTTCTCTTGAAAGGCATGAAGGATACTTAGGTGCTGATTGGACTGGTTCTAAAGTTAGCAAGAGATCCCTTATCAGTTAGTGCGAATCTATGCGTGGCATTCACTAACATGGAAGAATGGAAAACAAGGTATGGTTGCGAAATCTAGTGAAATTGTGCATCTTCTGATGCCTCATTTTAAATGTGATTTAACCAGTCGTAGATTTCAAGTCTGGAACAATATTGTTACTTTGTAGTGATCGAGTTGTGTTGCAAACACAATAACTTGGAAATGAATAAAAAATTGTGTATCATCAGAGGAAAAATGCATGTATGTGAATTTTCATTTTAAATGGAACAAACTTGCAAGGAAATTTGTGCCTCCTATTACAAATCCCAGATGATATATCCTGGACCAAAATGTTGATAGATTAACAAAGGCTTTAGCATGGAGTTATACAAACTGGAAACAAGTTATATTTATGTTCATTAAGGGAAAATATTGATAGACCATTGACAGGCGGTCATTTCAGATCATGACTTCCCTATATCTATTTTCTGAAAAGAAATGACTTCACATGTTTGTTATTGCTTAACATGTTCTCAAAGCAAAAGGAACACTTCCTAATATTTTTTTTTAAAAGTATTTTGATAACATTGTGCGAAAAGTGCTTATACATGAAAAAAGTCAGAAAAACACTTTTAGCAGAAGCTAGGAGACCTAGCTTTTGGCCTATCTTTCTATTTCACGAAGCAGAAGAAACACCAAACACACCCTTAAATATTTAACTGCTTGTACTCAGAGAATTCTGCATGGTTCTGCTTTCCATTATCTCCCTCTATCTTTTGCTCTCGTGTTTCTTTCTGTTCTTTTCTGCCTCTATTTCCTCTTCTTTATTTGGATAAAGCTACAGGCTTGTCTCATAGTACCAACACATTTAAAGCTTGCATTGCAGATAGGTTTTGCTTTCCCTTTATTCCTTCTTTCTTGTCCTATCTTTCTTTTTCTTATCCTTGACCTCTATTTTCCTCCTTTTATGTTAGAAATTCTGAATGTAACTATAGGCTTATATCATAGCTCCAAAGCAATTAAGGATCTTATATGTTTATATATGGTACTAACTAGACCTAATTTTGGTGTGAACCACAAGGTGGTGTTGATTATTTGAACTTAACTAGGTCAGAAATTTGAAGCCTAAAATTTCTATTTGATTCAGTCATGTTTCATGATGTCTTCAGGTCAGAGATGATACGAGGCCTGTAAGTAATTTGCCAATATTGAAGTCCAAGTGCATTGTAAATTTATTTCCTTAATACCGATGATAAAGCATTCATAGTTGAATTTAATATTCAGTAAAATCCAGTTGCAAAGGCATAATAATTTACTGCTGTACAAATGCTGTTAGTGGCTCACTCTTCTACCAGAATGTTCATTTTGACTTCTTATATTGTTGCCTCATTTTTAAAAGTCGATTATTGTGGCCAGCTATAACATTCTTCTAATGATAGGATGAACGTGGAATATGTATACCATGGTGGAATAGGAGCAAACAACTTCATTTATGCTGTTGAAACAAGCCCGAGAATATAAGGATGACTATGATGGCTTCATGAGATAGAGGATGGTATAGATAACTCTTCAAGATAAATGTTTACACATGTTTAGTCAGCATGATTAGTCTAAGCAATTAAAGAAATGCAGTTGCTGGATGAGGTAGGTGGATCACCAATGACTAAGCAATTGCTGAAAGGTTGGACGAATGATGTTAAAGGACGGTCATCAGAGAGAGAATTTAAAAAACGATGGAGTTGAGAAATCTCACCACACAGGTTGCATGAGTGGCTTTTCTATTTATAAAAAAACTTAGTAAATTTACAAGTGAATGCCGTGTGTTATATGGAAACATAGCTACAAAAGGCAATGGCCAAAATAAAATAAAAACAGAATAACAAGAATACAATCAAGGGATATTGTCCAGTTTTGTAGTTGAGAGAATTGTGGGATCCTTATCCGTGATGATTGAGGTGGATGAGCTGGAGGTTTGAATTGGTAAGCTTGAATTTGAATTTTGAATTGGCACGTGAAGTCCGTAAGTTGATCCTCTAACATCCCCCCTCAAACTATGCGTGGTGGTCATGCATAGTTTGTCACATAATGATTCCAAAGTAGCTCGTGTTTGGGCTTTAGTAAACACATCAGCAATTTGGGAGTCAGTGGGGACATGGCGAATTACCAGCAAACCAAGAGACACTCTTTCACGAATATAATGATAATCTAGCTCAATGTGCTTACTTCTGGCCTGGAAAACCGGATTCACCGTCATGAACAAGGAGCTCAAATTGTCACAAGATAAGGTCGGTGCATGAGACAAGGGAATGTGCAGATCATGAAGTAAAAAGGTTAACCATGTCAACTCAGCAGTAGCTTGGGCCATCGCGTGGTACTCGGCTTCGGAGCTGGAACAAGACACAGTTGGCTGCTTCTTTGCACACCATGAAATAATGTTGCTCCCTAAGAAGGTGCAGTACCCCGTGGTGGATCGACGAGTAAGTGGACATCCTGCCCAATCAGCATCTAAGAAAGCATACAAGTCCAGAGTACATGAAGATTGAATGTGAAGGCCTAGATGTATAGTCCCCTTTACATACCGTAAGATGCACTGGACCACGGTAAAATGAGTTTCAGTTGGTGCCTGCATGAACTGGAAAACATGATTAACACTGTAAGATAAATCTGGGTGTGTCAATGTGAGGTACTGAAATGCCCCAACTAAAGACCGATAATGCCGAGGGTCCTTATAAGGTGAATAGGTTGGGTCTGGCTTGAATTTCTGGCACTTGGGGGTGTGAATCGGTTTCAACTCAATGAATGGCAGCACGTTCTAACAAGTCGATGGCATAGTTTGTTTGATAAAGAATGAGCCCACCGGTCATAGTAGCCACCTGAATACCCAAGAAATAATGAAGGGGTCCAAGGTCTTTCATTGTGAATTCACTATGCAAAGAAGCCATGAACGTCTGTATGAGTTAGTCACAAGAACTGGTAATATGATATCATCTACGTAAAGCAAGAGGACTAAGATACCATTCTCCGACTGATTGATAAATAGACTGGGGTCGGCGTAGCTGCAAAAGAAACCAGTTCGAAGGAGAAATGAACTAAACCTATTAAACCAAGCCCGTGGGCTTGTTTGAGGCCATAAATCGCCTTGTTTAATAAGCAAACATGATTTGGAAAATTGGGAACTTCAAATCCAGGGGGTTGCTCCATATATACTCACTCAGTGAGAAAGCCATGAAGAAATGTGTTCGTTACATCTAACTGACGAATGCTTCACCCTTTGACAATGGCAATGGAGAGAACTAACCGTGTAGTCCCAGGCTTCACAACTGGAGAGTAGGTCTCAGGGAAATCAATATCATCAATCTGTTGGTAACCCTTCGCAACAAACCGAGCCTTGAGGCGATCAAGCGTGCCATCGGCCTTTAGTTTCAGTTTAAACACCCATCGAGAACCAACAACATTCATGGAGGGTTGTCGAGGCACAAGAGTCTATGTTTCATTTTGAGAGAGGGAAGCAAGTTCATCCTCCATTGCTTTTCTCCAACCAGGATGAGAAAGTGCAGAACGAATAGTTCGAGGCTCTTTGGGAACAGAGTCGTAAGTGTGGAGTAAAGCATACTTGGGATTAGACTTGCGGATTCCAGCTTGTGCGCGAGTCACCATGGAATGGGAAGGTGCTGTTGCAGGTTGTACAGAATCGAGTTGAGCGTTAGATTCTTGTGTGGTGGTTAGAATTTCTTTTGTATTATAAGAATGATGATCGGGTGAGCCTAGACATGACAAAGGCATTGCATCCGGTGAATATGATGAGGGTATTGTATGCTGTGAAGAATCTAGATGTAAGTCAGAAATGAGTAATGCAGCCAACAAGGGAGCATCAGTCACTGGTGGTTTCGCTTGTGGCTTTGAGGGTGTGAGGGAACAGATGGGATCAATCTGTGGAGGTGATGAATCAGTCCACTCCTTGAAAGTTGTGACTAAAGGCTCTGGTGAGCCTTGCTTGCAGCTGTCCGAATCTTTAAAGGAGAGGATAGACTCGTCGAACACATGTCTGGAGATGAACACACATCTCGAAGGAGGATAGTAGCACCTGTACCCTTTGTGCCGGTCAACGTAGCCCATGAAAACACAAGATAATAACTTATTATCAAATTTGTTGTCCTTATTATCCCACAAATAGGGGAAGCAACGTGAGTCAAATATACGTAAGGAATCATAATCTGGGGAGTGACCATATAGCCGAAAGAAAGGACTGTCTCATTGAAGAACTGAGGGGGGGAGCCTGTTGATTAAAAATGCAGCCGTGGTAAATGCTTCGACCCAAAAATATTTTGGAACATTGGCATGAATCATCATGGTTATTCCCAATTCACGTATGACTTTATGACACCTCTCAATCATCCCATTCTGCTCAAGCGTGTATGGACAGGAAAGCTGGTGAATCCCAAAGTCTTGCAAGTGGGATTGAAAAAGATGATTAACAAATTCACCCCCACCATCAGTTTGAATTATTTTAATAGACCCACCAAATTGTCGAGTTACATACTTCTCAAATGATAAGAATTGATGAAAGAAGTTTGATTTCTTTTTCAAGGGAATCAACCAAATAAACTTTGTAAAATCATCAACAATAGCAGCATAATACTTAAAAGAATTCACAGAAGTAACAGGAGCAGGTCCCCAGGAATCAATGTGAATTTTTGCAAAAGCAGTGGTAGTCTTGGAAGAAGAAGACAAAAAAGGAAGCTTAAAAATTTTTCCGAGTTGGTAACTCTCACATAGAGATTGCTTTATTTGTGGTGACTTTGATTAAACCAGACTGGCGGAGATGTGCGACTACAACAGCTTGTGGATGTCCAAGACGTCAATGCCATGTGTCCTCATATACAGCCTAAAATCTAGTGGAGAAGAGCGCCATTGGAGAAGCACGAATAGTGTAGAGATTACCCAATTTTATTTCCTTCATCGGCACTTGTTGTGTAACCCGGTCCTTTATCACAAAATCACAATCAGAAAACTCACAATTCACTCGATAGTCAGAGGTAAGTTGTCCAATGGATAACAAATTTCTTTCTAACTCAGGAACTAAAAGAACATCATGTAAAACAAGCTGAGAAGAACCATTGTCAATAGTAGCGTCGCCAACATGTGTTATTCTTAAAAAATCACCATTACCAATAATAACATGGTCAAAACCAGTATAAGGATGGATATTTTGTAAACTACCTTCATGAGAAGTCATGTGAGCAGATGCCCCCGTATCCGAAGTCCACTCTTCATTGCTAGCATTAGCATCAAAATTAAGTGCTGAGAATGCCCGAGGAAGATTATCCGATTGAATGGAGTGGTTGAAGCGGTGCCAACAGCGAATAGCTGCATGGCCACGCTTATCACACAGATTTGGCAGATGATATCTGGAGTATTCTTACGTGAGGATGGAGGACCGGAATTGTTTTGGCCATTGGGCTTGAGCGCTGACTGATTGGCAGGTGCGAAGCCTCGCCTTTGTGAGGAGAATGGCCCAAAATTTTTGTGACCTTTGTTCTGCAGCTTGGGAGCATTCGTGTGGCCAACGAAGGCGGTGTAGGGTGTTGGTTCTGGTGAATAAAAATTGTTCCGGGTCTCATTGCTTTGAAGAAGCGGAACAGCTTCAGCATAGGTTGGCATGGGTGGCTTGAGCATTAAAGTAGTGAAAGGCTCATAACGCACACTAAGACCTGTGAGCAAAGAAAAAACCTTAGTTTTGTCACTCACGCTGTGGCCAATAGCAGCCAGACTATCGCATATGCTTTTGAACTTGCGGATGTAGTCATTGAGTGACATCTCCGAGTCCTTCTTTAGATAAGTGAGCTGTTGGGTGAGTTGAAATTGTCTCTCCTAAGATGCCTGTGCATAGGCCTCTTTGAGAGCCAACCAAACTTGAGCAGACGTGTCCAGGCCAATCACAAGACGAAGCGCCTCCTTTGTTAGTGTTCCATCCATGAAGAAGGCGATCGGCGGTCCTCCATTGTTGAAAATCAGGATTTGGAGCAGGTTTAGTTGAGCCTTCGGGTGCTGGAAGTACAGCAGGGGGTGGAGTAGTGTCTTCAAGAAGATATCCAACAAGATCTTGACTCTCAGCTAAGGCTAGGACTTGCTCATGCCAAAGGGGGTAGTTTCAGACTTGAGACGTAGGGTGACAAAATTGCCTACGGTAAGAGATGCGGAAGACGTTTTGTAGCTTTGATACCAAGAGGAAATTTAAAAAACGGAGTTGAGAAATCTCACCACATAGATTGCATGGGTGGCTTTTCTATTTATAAAAAACTTAGTAACCAATTTATAAGTGAATGCCGTGGGTTATATGGAAACACAGCTGCAAAAGGCAACGGCCAAAATAAAATAGAAACAGAATAACAAGAATACAATCAAGGGATATTGTCCAGTTTTGTAGTTGAGAGAATTGTGGGATCCTTATCCGTGATGATTGAGGTGGATGAGCTGGAGGTTTGAATTGGTAAGCTTGAATTTGAATTTTGAATTGGCCCGTGAAGTCCGTAAGTTGATCCTCTAACAATCAGGGTCATTGGATTGTATCATGAAGGCTGTACTTTTAGGCTTACCATTAATGCAATGATAAAGAGTTGGTGATGGCAGTCTTCATATGTTTGTGGCAGCTGCTGTCCCTTCTTTCTCTTGAAAGATAATTATCAATATGATTAAATTTTATTCTAAAAATGTTTCATTCCAACAGTTATGATGTGAAAAATGTCAAACAGTTTATTAGGGGTTCTTGGAGGATACTAACATACATGAGTAGAGAAGCTTGTTTAGAAATTTGAAGAGCATCAAAGTGCTAGCCTGTTCTTTTTTGTTGAAGCACCTCCAGTTCCCCAAGGCAATTGCCTGTAGATTATCAGAAAAGTTAGAAAAACCATAAGGAATCATTTATTCTTGGTTTTCAAGATACCTGTAGCCCACATGCATTTGGGGGTCGAAATCATCAACTCATTGCTGCTGAAGAAATGTTCACAAAGGACTAATATATCAATACATTCTTTAATGTCTTTTCCCCTGCAGCTTCTTATCTTCTCAAATATCTTCATTAAGTAGCATTTTTATATTTTTTTCAGGATTATGTCTAACCAGTTTGATATTCTTCATCTGTTTCATGTTCTTACTCATCATAATAATTTAGCTATATCTCCTTTCAGCAAGTAGTTTATTTCATAGCCTAAACCCTATTAGTAGATTAGTATGTCATTGATCATATGGAATGCTGAAATAATGTTTTTTTGCGTGGCAACATAATATTCTAATCATCACCACCATCTGATCTCAGAAAATGCATAGGCGTATGAATAAATTGTCTGTAGTTTCTTTTACTCCAGATATGCATCTTCTGTAAATTTTGTGCCATGAGCATATCGTAGGCTTGTAATTCTAGATATCACAATGAGCAATATTACATGTAAGAGTGGTGCTGATGAATTTTTCCACTAGATGCCTGATATTTTATCAGCCTTCAGTGTTTTATGGTTTAATTCTTGCCTTTACATATCTTTTCTACTTCATACGGAACAGTGAGGTGAACAAATAAACTTCCCTCCTGATACAATTCTAACATTTTCTTACACCAGAATTTGCGGATCCAGGAAATACCTTCTTATAATGGAATGGTGATCTCAAGAGTAATAGGTTGAGATTTCATCAAAAAAGAGTAAGAGGCTGAAATAGAGAGCATTAGATGGATTTTTTTGTAGTCTTTGGAAGCCTGTAAGACATTATGAACATTGTTTTCCATAAGGTACAGCCACATATCAGAGCCCTGTGTTGTTTGGAGAGATTGAGGGTAAGACACCTCAGGACTTGTTTGACGATAAAACATTAGTATTCAGGTCTGCACATCCAAGATAGGGATGAAGACATCCACTATAACTTGTTTGCTGTGAGGATTATTTAGACCAGCATCCCTATATCTGAAAGTACTGAATTAACCCATTTTGCAGATCTTGATGGATTAGCTGATACCATTTATGAGTAATTGGTTTAAGTGTTTGGTAATCACAAAGAAGTTTGAGTTTTCAAGGAAGTAATAGTAGATTGGTCAAAAATAACCAATCCCAGATCTGTGCAGCCACAAGAGTTGTTGATTTTGATGCCAAAAGAACAATTTTATAAAAGATACAACCTCTACAAATGTGGTAGGTCATCAGTATTATTACATGGTAGTTCTTGCTTGCTAGTCAGTGAGAATTTGAGTTACCAAGGGCAACACACTCTCTGTTGGTTGTGTCAGAACAGCTGGAGGATCAATCTGGTTGCTCTAATAATGGGCATTCTTTTGCATGAGAAGAGAGTGTTTTTTGGTTGATTAAAAGAGCAGATTTCTTGGCATGGAAGATTGTCTAAACTTTTTAATCGATGTACCAAGGCAAATTGTGTACTGCATCGGTGGCGTTAAAGGTATCGACAATGGGGGTGGAGATCATCATGATGTTCTTTATGCTTGTGATGCTCAATTTTTATGACAGCCCACATGGCAAACATCTGATTGACCAATGGGACTGTATCAATGCGCCTTTCACCACAATTATTGAGTTTCTTAAAGTTTGATATGGGCCAAAAAGTACTTCTTTAAGTTAATAATATTATCCTAGTTTCTAGATCTATAATCCAATTAATTTGTCTGCACCTAACAAAAGGATTCTGCTGTCATCGTTGCAGAAATTAAACCAACTTCCAGAACTTACCAAAAGTTACAGATATAAAAAAAGATAGTAGGAATCACTGCCTTTTCCTTTTTCATATTCTTGTGATTATTAGATGCATCTTTTGTGATCAGGAATTAAATTTTTTCATTATCCTATTTTGTATCAAGATTAAGTGAACTCTTTTATGCCTGTTAGTGGGAGCTAAATTGGAAAGAGGTTTGGCTTTTTTTGGTTCGGTAAGAGCAACCCAAAAGGCTTTTCTTGTTTCACTATCAGCGTATGCCACAGAGCAATTACTTCTTCAGGTTTTGATCGGGGACAAATAGAAAAACTACTGTATATGGGCTTCTCCTATGGTCCTCTTACTCGGCTCTAATCAGTTTACCGGTTAATGCTTATTTAACAGAGAAGACCTTGGAGTCCTCTCAGAGGGAGGTGAGTTAGAGGTTTTCTTTTTCCTTTTTTGGATTATATATGTTTTCTTAGTGTATTTATTGTCACTCTTTTACCTTAAAGTGCCATTATATCTAAATAATCCGATTATAATACTTACTCCAGATTTGTGACTCTCATGGATCCCAGATCACTCGATTGATGATTGCGGGCCCTGATGCATGAGCTAGTGGACGTGACAAATCTATGGCTGCTGCTGCTGGAAACCATGGGCAAGAGATGTATCTGCGTGCCGTCATCAGGTTAATTCCCATCCAAAAAGTCACTGGCTTTGCAGATTTTACAGCAATTTGTTTGGCCGTAAGTTCTTGGCATTAGACTGAACTCATGCTTCAAACCACTTTGCTTGGCTATTCATAGTTAATGGTGCACCTTTTAAGGTGTTATCGAACATTCTATGCTACTAAAAAAAACTAAGCATGCTTTGACAAAATTAGCAGCAGTTCTAATGACAGATGATAGATGTGCAGGCTACCTCATTATCATTACCCTCCACATTTTCATTAAAAAAAATCTCAAGTATACACATTTTTAATGTAAGAAAGGTACCCATAGTATTCAAGGCGAACTAGTCCAAAAAATTTACTATTGAATGATACATATTTTGGGTTCGGTGACTCCTCATGCCTTTCGAAAAACAGGAGAGTTCCAAAGAGAATATCATCAAGTATGCTTATTCTTAGTCTAAGAAAGATACCGAAGCAAGAAAGATACCAAAACAAGATTCGTTATTTCGGTACCGGATCCCATACCGGTGCCTCACTAGTACTATGTAAGTATGGTACGGTACGAAATTTTTTTTAACGTATCGAGTGTCGATACGCCATCCGTGCTGGATACCAGTACTGAATCGATATGGTACGTTCTGTACTATCCGGTTTAGGCCTGTACAACATACTTTTTATTAAAGCATTTTTGAACTTTGGAAGCAAGGCAAGTTTGTACAAATATTGTACTATCAATGACACGTTTATTCTAGTCGGACCATTCTGCTACTCCTCGTGGCTAACAAAGCACAGGGGAGCACCGAAGAGCATAAGCTCAAGTATGCACATCTTTCATGTGAGAAAGGTACCTAAAATATTTTGAACTTTGGAAACAATGTGAAATCCTTTAAACACTTCACCATCAACAACACAGACATTCTGGTTGAATCATTCTGAGACTCCTTATGGCTACCAAAATGCATAGTATACCATCCAAAATAGTACCACTCAAAAAAATTCACTTGTATTTAGCTACTGTTGGTCCTAAGGTTAAACCTGACAGCATTGGTTTATGATAACAAACATAATGGACATTCTTATGGAGTTTAAACAATAACGGAGGGGCTCCATGATGCATTTACATCAGATCACAACCTGAACTGTGCTGAAGTTTGTTGTTACCAAATTAATATAATGATTGCAGCGCCATTCTTTTCCATTTCTCTTGCATCAATAATTGATATAAATTTTAATATTTTTGAATAAGTTTGCCAAATTCTACTTTATTGATATGGTATGAAGTTATAGTGCGATAAAAAATTACAGAAACACCCCTCCAAGTCTAGGTGATTTACACTTAGACCTTAAAAGTTTAAAAAATGTTAATTAGCCACCAAAACTTCAAATTTGTTGCAATATGGTCGAGTCGTTTATCTCCGTTACAAAACGTCATCACATGAAGGACACTTGATAATTAAACTTTTATAAAATTTCAGAACTTTCATTTCCACTAACTAAGCAAGCGACTTGTTTTGGCATGAATTGAAAAAGATAGGAAGGAGAGTCATATGGATGGAGGGCTTTTGAGATCCGTGCAAGCGGATGACTAACAAAAGATTGACTGCTTGGAGATCTATGCAGGCAGATAGATGACAAAGGATAGATTGCTTTGAGATCTGTGTAGGCAAGCGAATGATAGAAGATGGAGTGCATTGAGATCTATGAGTGCTTTGAAATCTGTGTAGGCATGTGAATGACAGAATGGATTGCTTTGAGATCTATGTAGGTGGACAAATGACAGAACACGGAGTGCTGTGAGATCTATGCAGATGAATAGATGACATGATGGAGTGCTTTGAGATCTTTGCAGGTGGATGAACAGTAAAGGCTTTGATATCTCTACAGCAGATGGATGATAGAGGACGAAGTGCTTTAAAATATGTGCAGGCGGTTAAATGACATAGGATAGAGTGCTTTAGAATTTGGGCAAGCAAATGGATGATAGAGGATATAGTGCTTTAAGATTTGTGCATACGAATGGATGACAAACAAAGCACTTTGAGATCTATGCAAGTGGATGGATGACAGAGGATTGAGTACTTTGAGATTTGTGCAAATGGATTGATAATAGAGGACGAATACTTTGAGATCTATGCAAATGGATGACAGAAGATGGAGCATTTTCAGATCTAGTGGATGAATAACAGAAAAAGCACTTTAAGATCTGTGCAATTAGATGAATCACAGAGGATGAAATATTTTAAGATCGTGGGAAAGCCATGATCTGGCCTCTTTGAATTGTGGGTATTTTGGTCTTTTTTTCTTACTCCATTAATGGTGTCGGATCTAGATGGATGGTTAGAGCACATTGCAACAAATATGAAGTTTTGGTGGCTAATTGAATCTTTTTAAACTTTTAGGATCTAAGTGTGACTAGCCCAAACTTGAAGGTGTGTTTCTGTAATTTTTATTTTTTTATTTATGGTTCTCACTTTATATTTATCTTGCTGGAAAAAAGAATTACTTGAGCCTGTACTGTTATGATGATAAGTTTTTCAAATATTTGGAATTTGCTAATCTGCTGACCCGCTATTACCTTTTATAGGCACGTAGAGACCTTAACTATTACATTGAACAAAAGCAAATTGGCCTTCCTTACCTAATGTTTGACTGCAAAATGCCACTAAGTCCTTTTTGTTCTCTTTAAAATTGCATTTGTTAAATATTTATATGTATATCACTTTGTACATATGCCTCTTGAAGACACTAGGTAACTTCTTCCATCATGAGCTTTAATTTAAAATTGTTTGCTAATTATTGTTGGATACCATTTGAAAAGAAAATTTAAAAAGTTACTGTTTCCTTCTTTTCCTTTGCATCTGAAGTAATTGTCCAGTAAACTTACAATTTTTTGTATGTTTCTAATCATGACAATTGTTAAAAATAATCAACTATATCTTGAAAGATATAAACAAAACACCTTGTAAATGAATTGGTGGTTTGTATAGACATTGAGGACCAGTAAGTGCAGTTCTGAATTTGTGTTTCTTAATGCAAATGGCCTCTATAATGTGTTAATCACAAGGCTAACCAATTATCTTTAGAATTTTGCAGGACCTGTAGGTGCAGTATCATTCATTCTGTATTCTTTCTTTTTTGTGTTTTTTTAAAGTCATAGCGGTTTCTTGTTAAGTTTGTGTTTGTCACACCTCAGATCCAACACTCGGGTTCAGAACGCGGCACGGCCGCACACTTTCTAAAGCAGAACCTTAGAAAATATGCCAGGTCTAAAAATTTATCACAACTTTAATATCCATGAACCAAAACAATCTCATTTTATAACAAATAACAAAACTGTTCTAGTTGCAAAATTTAATCTTCTAACCTGCTCTATCTAATCATCTCCTCAACCTGTGATTTCAACCATAGCCATGTACCATGCAATCTGCAACATTGAAAAAAAAAAGAGAAGGAAAATTGTGAGCTTTACAGCTCAGTAAGAATTCCAAACTATTGCACCATAAGTAATAAGAAATAATCAATTGATAATGCTAGATAAATGAATATCGTATCGATAGTCAGAAAAACTCATAAATAATATACACATAAGTTCTCATTATCAGTTTTTCAAAGAAGCTTATATATATATTAAAAAAAATTGTTCGATAACTGTTATGGGGGAATTGAGCCGCCATGCCCCACGTGATCGGCACGCGTATCCAGGAAAGCTACAGCTGCCCTATGATCCAGCACTCCGACCCCGAGTCGGACCTCCTCGGCTCCGCAGCCCGACCCCGGGTCGGCTGCCCTATGATCCAGCACTCCGACCCCGAGTCGGACCTCCTCGGCTTCGCAGCCCGACCCCGGGTCGGCTGCCCTATGATCCAGCATTCCGACCCCGAGTCGGAGATCTTTTGATAACGACAGGCTATTCTCCAGAGGCACGCCGCGGCCTCCTGCTCCACTACTCCCTGCAACGGCTGTACCCGATGCTGCCCACGATCTCCTGTATCAACCGTACAAAGCGGAGCTCCACTACGCCCTGCCATGACCGTACCCAGCGCTGCTCCACGACGCCCCGTAACGGCCATGTCAGTGGCCATTCTATCGTGCCCCACGACGACAAACCCCCCTGAGAGACCTCCCAGCCAGGTATATATGCGGCTGGGGGGAGAAGGGGGGGTAAGCAATACCTCCCAGAGCACTCTCTCCCACTTGTGATTATCATCTCTCCTCCTCCAATCTCCTCTGACTTGACCGTCGGAGGGCCATCACCACCCTGGTGGTGGTGCAAGGCTTGTTTGCAGGTTCCTTGGCGGAAGGTGGAGCGCAACCAGCACCAACCAAGACAACTCAGGCGGAACCCCGTTCACACCGTCGTGTCAATCGTTCTCGGTTTGGACCACCAGCAACAGTTGGCGCTAGAAGGAGGGCCGAATCTCAGAACGATCGTAATGGCACGGCGAGGTGGTCGCGGAGCTTCCAATGCTTCCGGTCGCGGAGCCTCTCGCGCCTCTGGCCGGGAGGCTGCTGCGTCCCCAACACACTCTCAGCAGCATTCCACCGCTTCTCCTCCCATTCAGACGGTCGAACCTGCTCAGTTCGACCAGCTAGCCCAGCAGGTTCGCACCCTCGCGGAGGCAGTGCAGAATCTGCAGGGTGTGATCTCTCGGGTGCCGCAGCGGGCTCAGGAGCCGCTGCTCCCCGAGCACTCGCCTCTTCCTCACAACCCGCGCTCCTTCCTCTCCCATGGAGAGGAGCGCCGGCGCGGGGAGGATTCTCGAGTGCGGTCCATTCTGCCAGGACCTTCTCATCGGAGCTGCGCGGGGTACGAGAGGCGGACCCGGGCGCGTTCTCAGACACCCCAGTCCTCGAGGGGCCCGCACTCCAGTCGGTCCCCCTCGCGCCGCTCCTTGTCTCCCACCCACCGGTCGCGCTCCCTGGACCGGCGGGTGGACGATCTCCACAGACAGCTCCAGGTCCTGAAGGGCCACTCCAAAGATCCCTTCGCCGACTTGGAAATCTCCTCCCAGCCGGCGCTTGTCTCAAGGATCCTGCGAACCCTAAACCCGCCGGGGTTCAAAATGCCGGCGATCGAACCCTACGACGGGGCGGCGGACCCACGGGACCACGTGGAGAGTTTCAGGACTCTTATGCTCCTCCATGGAGCATCGGATCCTCTCCTCTGCAAGGCCTTCCCGGCGACCCTCCGCGGCCCGGCAAGGGCGTGGTTCGCCGGCCTAGAGGCTAATTCCATCCAGTCCTTCCACCAGTTCACCCGTCTCTTCATCAGCCATTTCGCCGTCAGTAGCCGGCGAAGACTGGTCTCCGACTCCCTCTTCGATGTCCGGCAGAACGAGGGAGAGAGCCTGCGGGATTATCTCACCCGCTTCAACAAGGCAACACTGGAGGTCCGGAATTTGAGCCAGGAGGTGGCTCTCTCAGCCCTGAAGCGAGGCTTCCGGAAGGGCAGACTCACCTTCTCCCTGGACAAACGCCTGCCGCGGAGCTTCCCGGAGCTGTTGTCTCGGGCAAACCAGTATGCAGACGCCGAGGAGGCAGCCTCCCACCGGAACAAGGAGGCCGCCGAGGCCCCTCTAAAGCCCGGGAAGAAAAGGCGAAAAGAGGCACCCCAGAGGAGGAGCCCGACGCCTCAACGCCGGCGCAGAAGCCCGTCACCAGCAAGGAACCACGGCGCCACACGCCCTCGTTCTCCGCACCGACGCTTCAACCGGTACACCCCACTCCTGGCCCCCCGGGCCCAGATCCTCATGGAGGTCAAGGGGCGGGAGGACCTCCCGGTCCCGAGGCAGATGAAGAAGATCCCTGGGAGGAAGCCTTCTCGGGCGTACTGTGAGTACCACCGAGACCACGGCCACGATACCGAAGACTGCTTCCAGCTTCGGGACGAGATCGAGGCTCTCATTCGCCGAGGGCGTCTCGGTCGATATGTAAACGACCGACGTCCCCCCGCAGACCCGCGTCCAGCCGACCCGGCCCCTCAGGAGCCTCGGGAGCAGAATCGACCCGTTGCGGGAGTGATCCACACCATCACTGGGGGCTGCTCTCAGCCCGTGAGGAACGCAGGGGGCTCGGCGGAAGTATCAGGAGTGGCCGTCGCGAAGAGGCAGCGGGTCGGAAATGTAATCACTTTTTGTGATGAAGATGTAAAGGGGGTTCAGACTCCCCACGATGACGCCATGGTGATCTCTCTCACTATGGCGGACTATGATGTAAGGCGTGTTCTTGTGGATAGTGGAAGCTCAGCTGATATTTTGTATTACGAGGCCTTCCAAAAGATGGGCTTTTCCCGACAATTGTTGCACAAAACATCCACCCCCCTCATAGGATTCACTGGAGACGCTATCTCGGCCGAAGGTGTCATCGAGCTGCCTGTGACTGCGGGCATTGCACCCGCAGAAGCCACGGTGCGGCTCGGGTTCTTGGTCGTCCGTGTCCCCTCGGCCTACAACGCTATCCTCGGACGACCCGGACTGAACGCCCTTCGCGCGGTGGTTTCTACCTACCATTTGCTCATGCGGTTCCCCACAGCGGCCGGGATTGGAGAGGTCCGAGGTGACCAGCCGACCGCACGGCAGTGTTTCCTAGCAACTCTCAAAGGGAAGAAGCCCATGGAGGCCCTAAGCGTCGAGTCACTTGACGCCAGAGACGAAGTGGCCTTGCGGCACGGGGAGCCGGCCGAGGGCGTAATCGAAGTTCCCCTCGAAGAAGGCCGCCCGGACCGCACGGTCCGGGTCGGTGCCAACCTCGACTTGGAAGCTCGGCTCCGGTTAGTGGAATTCCTCCGAGCCAATGCAGATGTGTTTGCCTGGTCGGCGGCCGATGTACCTGGGATCGACCCGGAGGTCGTTTCTCACGCCCTCAACGTCGACCCGACCCACCGACCAGTAAAGCAAAAGAAGAGACACTGTGCCCCGGATCGGATCCGGGTGGTCGACCAGGAGGTAGACAAACTCTTGGAGGCAGGTTTCATAAGAGAGGTGAGCTACCCCGAGTGGCTGGCAAACGTCGTACTTGTCCGGAAGGCGAGCGGGAAGTGGAGGATGTGCGTCGACTACACCGACCTGAACAAGGCGTGCCCCAAGGATAGCTTTCCGCTTCCACGGATAGACCAACTGGTCGACGCGACTTCCGGATATCAGCTACTGTCTTTTATGGACGCCTTCTCCGGCTACAACCAAATAATGATGGCTCCACAGGACGAGGAGAAAACTGCCTTCATAACAGACCGGGGGCTGTACTGTTACAAGGTAATGCCCTTCGGTCTGAAGAACGCTGGCGCCACTTACCAGCGCCTCGTCAATAAAATCTTCAAGGAGCAGATCGGCCGGAATATGGAGGTGTACGTGGACGATATGCTGGTAAAAAGCCGCCATGCAGACCAGCACATTGCAGATCTGGAGGAGACTTTCACCACCTTGCGAAAGTTTCGCATGAAGCTAAACCCAGCGAAGTGCGCTTTTGGTGCTTCGGCCGGGAGGTTCCTCGGTTTCATTGTCAACCAGCGCGGGATCGAGGCCAACCCGGACAAGATCAAAGCCATCCAAGATATGTCCCCTCCGACCAAAGTAAAGGAGGTTCAGGAGCTCGCTGGAAGGGTCGCCGCGCTCGGACGATTTGTGGCAAAGTCGGCCGAACGCTGCCAACCATTCTTCAAGGTGTTGAAGCGCCCAAAAGACTTCCTCTGGACGGCCGAATGTCATGCGGCGTTCGACCAGCTCAAGGAGTACATGGCGTCTCCTCCCCTGCTGTCCAAGCCGCAAGAGGGGGAGATGCTCTACCTTTACCTGGCGGTCTCCCCAACCGCAGTCAGCGCAGTACTGGTTCGGGAAGAGGCAAGACTTCAGAAGCCTGTATACTACATCAGCCGAGTCCTCCGGGATGCCGAGACGCGGTACACGAAGGCTGAGAAGATCGCCTTCGCGCTGCTGACTGCGACCAGGAGGCTTCGCCCCTATTTCCAGGCTCATTCTGTCACCCTTTTGACCGATCAACCACTGCGGCAGATTCTCAGCAATCCAGAGAATGCGGGACGGCTGGTGAAGTGGGCAGTAGAACTTGGTGAGTTCGACATCCGCTACCAGCCCCGACCAGCCATCAAGGCCCAGGTGCTCGCGGACTTTCTCGCTGAGTGCACTGTGCAGGAGGCGGAACCTAAGCCGCCGGAGACACCCAGCCTCGATCTCCCGATCTGGACGCTCCACATTGACGGGTCGTCGAACCCTGAAGGTGGAGGGGCTGGGCTGGTCCTCACCAATCCCGATGGAGTGATAGCCGAGTATGCCTTGAGGTTCGGATTTCCAGTGACCAACAATGAGGCGGAGTACGAGGCCCTAGTCGCGGGACTCAAACTCGCCAAGGAGCTCGGCATCCGGCGTCTGAAAGTCTTCACCGACTCCCAGCTGGTGGTCGGGCAGGTTCGAGGGGAGTTCGAGGCGCGGAGCCCGACCATGCAGAGCTACGTCCGGAAGGTGCAAACACTCATTCCCGACCTCGGCAGTGTTGACATTCAGCAGGTCCCGAGGAGCGAAAATGCCAGGGCCGACAGGTTGTCCCGCCTAGTGGACGCGGACGCGCACAACTTGTCGAGGGCAATCTACCTGGAGACCCTGGATGCCCCGAGCATTGACGGGGCTGGAGCGGTGATGGCAATTGATCCGGAGCCGTCTTGGATGGACCCGCTCGTCGCCTACCTCGCCGAAGGAATCCTCCCTGAAGACGAAGATCAGGCCCGGCGGCTTGTAAAGAAGTCCGCCCACTACGTACTTTATGAAGGGAGGCTGTATCGGACCTCGTTTACCGCCCCCCTCTTAAGGTGCCTCCGCCCCGCGGAAGCGGCCTACGCCCTCGGCGAAGTCCACGAAGGCATCTGCGGATCGCACTTGGGGGCTAGGTCCTTGGCGCATAAGATCATGAGGCAAGGCTACTATTGGCCGACCTTGTTGGAGGACTCGAAGGACCACGTGCGGAAATGCGACGCCTGCCAGCGCCACGCCAACGTCCAGAGAGTCCCCTCTGTCCCCTTGGCGCCAATCACCGCGCCCTGGCCCTTCGCACAGTGGGGAATGGATATCCTCGGACCATTCCCCGTCGCTTCGGCCCAGCGGAAATTTTTGATTGTCGCCATCGACTACTTCACCAAGTGGGTGGAGGCAGAGCCACTGGCCACCATCACGGAGGCACAAGTCCGGAAGTTCGTGAAGAAGAACATCATTGTCCGATTTGGAGTACCTCGGGTCCTCATCTCGGATAACGGTCGACAGTTTGATAACAAGCACTTCCGGGACTTCTGCGAGGAATTCGGGATCGAGCATCGGTTCACATCCGTGTCGCATCCCCAAACCAACGGCGAGGCCGAGGTCACAAATCGGACAATCCTCCAAGGTATCAAAGCGCGGATCGGCCGGACGGGGCAAGCTTGGGTCGAGGAACTCGAGAATGTCCTTTGGGCGTATCGGACCACACAACGGACTCCTACTGGAGAGACGCCTTTCAGCCTAACCTATGGCACGGAAGCCGTTGCCCCCGTGGAGCTCGGACTCCCCTCGCCTCGGGTGGCCGCGCACCGACCCGAGGCCAATTCAGAGCAACTCCGAGGGAACTTGGATCTCTTGGAAGAGGCAAGGGAAATGGCTCAGGTACGGATGGCAATGTATCAGCAGAGGGTGGCCCGATATTACAACTCCAAAGTCCGACCGAAGCTTTTCAGAATTGGAGATCTGGTGCTGAGGCGAGCTAAGGCATCTCAACCTACGGAAGGTGGGAAGCTAGCGCCAAATTGGGAAGGCCCGTATAAAGTTCGTTGGGTAAACCGACCTGGCTCCTACCAGTTGGAAGCCCTAGATGGCCGAGGAATTCCAAGGGGCTGGAATTCCGCTAACCTGCGGATGTATTACCAGTAGAACAACAAGGCCAGAAAGACAATTTAAAAAGGTGCAATACTTTTCATTTCAATAATTTCTGGTTACAGTGGCGTGCTCGTGTGATTACAAGGAATTCCCAGAGGGGAATTAGGGAGTAAAGAAAGTAAAGAAGAGGTGGGGACCCAAACCCTCAACCCAGGGCGGCTGCAGTCCCACCAGAAGTGGGTGCTTCTAACCGGAGGCGCCATCCAGCACCTCACCAAAAAGAGGAGGAGCCGCCGCAGAAGAAGCTCCCGCTGCCCCCAGGGGAACGCCGCCTCCAAAGGATATTCCCATCTTCCCCAGTGGTAGGGAAGAGAAGGGATTCAAGGGGGAAGAGTATATGGAGGCGCGGTCCCGGATTGAGCGTCCGGCGCAGAGCTCAACCGGGAGGCTGAACTTCAAGGAGGGGAGATGTGATCCCGGATGAAACGCCTAGAGCGGAGTTCCGCCGGGGAGACCCTCCTTGTTGATCCCAGATGAAACGGCTAGTTGGCTGAAGTTGTAAGGGGAGCGCCTCCCCTTTCCTTCGACAGGAGTCTCTCAGTCATATGCCAAGGAGGAGGTCCGCGATCCATGGCAACCTGCAGCTCCGGCTTGGCAAATTCCATCGTACCTGCACCTGTATTTATAGCCAAGCTGCGGCCCCCTGGTAGTTCCGATACGGGTGGCTCCAATAAATGCAGGCGCACTGAATCCGGAGCCGTTCCGGCTCCCGAGGCGTATCTCCCCGCGATTTCCTAAGCGTCATTCTCCTTAAATCGCATTCTTTGTGCAGGACGATCCGGGTGACGTATACCCCTAGGTCCACGTGTCTCCGCTCGCGCCCAGGCCGCATCCTCCTCGAAGAACCCGCGTATCGCGGCCGCTCAACTAACACTCCTCACCAGCAGCAACTGGCGATCCGATTTCCCAGGTAACGCATTAATTAGCGTTTAATACCCTTCTCGTGTTCCCCCCAGGCAACGCTTGGAGGAGAGGAGAAACACGGTCGCGGCTGGGCACAGAGAAACCCCGATGGGCGGCGAGCGACAAGTGGCCGACCAACGAGTGGAATGTCCCGAGGCTCGGCCCTCGGATGCCTGGCTAACCCGATGATCATCCCGGGAGCAGACTAGCCGGAAGCCCCGACCGGTCGCCTCGGCTTGCGCCAGCCTAGGCCGACCAACGAGTGGAATCTCCCGAGGCTCGGCCCTCGGATGCCTGGCTAACCCGATGATCATCCCGGGAGCAGACTAGCCGGAAGCCCCGACCGGTCGCCTCGGCTTGCGCCAGCCTTGGCCGACCAACGAGTGGAATGTCCCGAGGCTCGGCCCTCGGATGCCTGGCTAACCCGATGATCATCCCGAGAGCAGACTAGCCGGAAGCCCCGACCGGTCGCCTCGGCTTGCGCCAGCCTAGGCCGACCAACGAGTGGAATCTCCCGAGGCTCGGCCCTCGGATGCCTGGCTAACCCGATGATCATCCCGGGAGCAGACTAGCCGGAAGCCCCGACCGGTCGCCTCGGCTTGCGCCAGCCTTGGCCGACCAACGAGCGGAATTTCCCTGAGGCTTGATAACCCTCAGATGCCTGGCTAACCCGATGATCATCCCGGGAGCAGACTAGCCGGAAGCCCCGACCGGTCGCCTCGGCTTGCGCCAGCCTTGGCCGACCAACGAGCGGAATTTCCCTGAGGCTTGACAACCCTCAAATGCCTGGCTAACCCGATGATCATCCCGGGAGCAGACTAGCCGGAAGCCCCGACCGGTCGCCTCGGCTTGCGCCAGCCTTGGCCGACCAACGAGCGGAATTTCCCTGAGGCTTGACAACCCTCAGATGCCTGGCTAACCCGATGATCATCCCGGGAGCAGACTAGCCGGAAGCCCCGACCGGTCGCCTCAGCTTGCGCCAGCCTAGGCCGACCAACGAGCGGAATCTCCCGAGGCTCGGCCCTCGGATGCCTGGCTAACCCGATGATCATCCCGGAAGCAGACTAGCCGGAAGCCCCGACCGGTCGCCTCGGCTTGCGCCAGCCTTGGCCGACCAACGAGCGGAATTTCCCTGAGGCTTGACAACCCTCAGATGCCTGGCTAACCCGATGATCATCCCGGGAGCAGACTAGCCGGAAGCCCCGACCGGTCGCCTCGGCTTGCGCCAGCCTTGGCCGACCAACGAGCGGAATTTCCCTGAGGCTTGACAACCCTCAGATGCCTGGCTAACCCGATGATCATCCCGGGAGCAGACTAGCCGGAAGCCCCGACCGGTCGCCTCGGCTTGCGCCAGCCTTGGCCGACCAACGAGCGGAATTTCCCTGAGGCTTGACAACCCTCAGATGCCTGGCTAACCCGATGATCATCCCGGGAGCAGACTAGCCGGAAGCCCCGACCGGTCGCCTCGGCTTGCGCCAGCCTTGGCCGACCAACGAGCGGAATCTCCCGAGGCTCGGCCCTCGGATGCCTGGCTAACCCGATGATCATCCCGGGAGCAGACTAGCCGGAAGTCCCGACCGGTCGCCTCGGCTTGCGCCAGCCTTGGCCGACCAACGAGCGGAATTTCCCTGAGGCTTGACAACCCTCAGATGCCTGGCTAACCCGATGATCATCCCGGGAGCAGACTAGCCGGAAGCCCCGACCGGTCGCCTCGGCTTGCGCCAGCCTTGGCCGACCAACGAGCGGAATTTCCCTGAGGCTTGACAACCCTCAGATGCCTGGCTAACCCGATGATCATCCCGGGAGCAGACTAGCCGGAAGCCCCGACCGGTCGCCTCGGCTTGCGCCAGCCTAGGCCGACCAACGAGTGGAATCTCCCGAGGCTCGGCCCTCGGATGCCTGGCTAACCCGATGATCATCCCGGGAGCAGACTAGCCGGAAGCCCCGACCGGTCGCCTCGGCTTGCGCCAGCCTTGGCCGACCAACGAGTGGAATTTCCCTGAGGCTTGACAACCCTCAGATGCCTGGCTAACCCGATGATCATCCCGGGAGCAGACTAGCCGGAAGCCCCGACCGGTCGCTTCGGCTTGCGCCAGCCTTGGCCGACCAGCGAGCGGAAGAATTTCCTGAGGCCTAACCCTCGGATGCCTGGCTTAGCGCCGGAAGAATTTCCTGAGGCCTAACCCTCGGATGCCTGGCTTAGCGCCGGAAGAATTTCCTGAGGCCTAACCCTCGGATGCCTGGCTTAGCGCCGGAAGAATTTCCTGAGGCCTAACCCTCGGATGCCTGGCCTAGCGCCGGAAGAATTTCCTGAGGCCTAACCCTCGGATGCCTGGCTTAGCGCCGGAAGAATTTCCTGAGGCCTAACCCTCGGATGCCTGGCCTAGCGCCGGAAGAATTTCCTGAGGACTAACCCTCGGATGCCTGGCCTAGCGCCGGAAGAATTTCCTGAGGACTAACCCTCGGATGCCTGGCCTAGCGCCGGAAGAGTTTCCTGAGGCCTAACCCTCGGATGCCTGGCTCAGCGCCGGAAGAGTTTTCTGAGGCCTAACCCTCGGATGCCTGGCTTAGCGCCGGAAGAATTTCCTGAGGCCTAACCCTCGGATGCCTGGCTTAGCGCCGGAAGAGTTTCCTGAGGCCTAACCCTCGGATGCCTGGCCTAGCGCCGGAAGAGTTTCCTGAGGCCTAACCCTCGGATGCCTGGCCTAGCGCCGGAAGAACTTCGGGAATCAAAAGTCAGCAAGAAGCAACCAAGAGCTAAAAAAAAAAAAAAAAAAAAAAAAAAAAAAAAAAAGAGGACGAGGGCGAGATGAAGAAATGTTCAACGTGGGGCGAAATGAAGAAATATTCAACGTGCATTAATTTTTAGGGCCGAGGCCCATACAATTGGGCAAAACGCCGACATACAAAAATAAAAAAGACAATGAAAGGTACAAGAGGTCAGCTTGGAGGAACTCCCGGGTCGGGAACGCCGGGCTCGTCCGCGGGAGGTAGGGAAGCAGCAGGAGAACCAGCAGGCGATGGCGCCGGAGAGGAGTCCAGGAGGGAGATCTCGCTCAGGTCAACTTCGGGATACTTAGCCGACACCCTTGCCAGGCCCTCCTCGAAGCCCAAGGTGAAGGCTTCGGCCCCCGCGTCCGACGCGTCATGGACAAACTCGTCAGACTGGCGATAGGTCCGCACTGCCTCCGACATATCATGGGCGAACTCGGCGGACTGGCGATAAGCCTCTACCGCCTGACGCCCGATTTCCGCCCTCTTCTCGGCCAGCTCCGCCTCAGCTCGCTCCATAATCTGAGCCTTGGCCTCCAAGACCTTCGCCACAATCCGGCCTTCGGCCTCAGAGGAGACCCTCAGCAGATCAGCCTGAGCCTCTTTATGCTTCGCCTCGGTAGCAACCCGAGCGGCCTCGGCTTCCTTCAGGCGCGAACGGAGCTCTTGGACGTCCGTGCATGACTTCTCCAGGGCCGACTCCAGTTCGCCTAGTTTGGCTTCAAAAGAGCGGATTCGGTCGCAGGCGTTGTCGGCAGACCGCTGGGCCTTCTCCCACCGCTCTCGATAGTCCGCGATCTTCCGGGACTGCTTTTCAGCCCGTTCCTCCGCCTTCTTGACCCTGCTTTCGAGGCCCGAGGCGGCTTTGAGTTGCTCCCGAGCCTCTGACAGTTGCTCCTCCAGGGCGGCGAAGCCGAGTGCCCGCTCTTCGGCCTCCCGGAGCCTCGCCTCGAGGTCCCCGGTCGTCCTGCCTGCCGCAGCCCGGCCTCCCTCTTCCATTGCTTTCAGCCGGTCCTCGGCCTTCGCCAAAAGCCCCGCCTGTTCCTTGTAGCACTCCTCCAGACGGATCATGTACTGGGCGAGCTAAGAAATAGGAAAAATAAGGGAGTCAGGCGGAGAACAACAGAGCCAATAAATGGTGAAAGACGGCCAGAAGAACACTCACCGACATGAGACAGACGCAGCTGGCGGCCCCAACGTCAGAGACATCCAACTCCCGGACCCGCCGACGGTCCTTCTCCAGCAACACTGTTTCGATGAGATTTCGGGCGCCATCGGTAGTGAAGGCAGACCCCGATTTCTCCCCGGAGCCGGATGGTGGTTCTGCAGCCTTACCCTTATCCATCGCCTGGGGAAGAGTCCGGCTGATCGCGCTCGGGGCGGGGGTCGCCCCAGGAATTGATAGGGTCCCGCTCGGCCGGGGCCTCGGCGCGTCCCTCCTCGAGTCATCAGGAGCCGACCGAGTCGAAGGCCGGGTCGGGGACCGATCACGTCCGACCCGTCCGTCTTGAGCAGGCTCAGGTGGCACCTCCGGAGTAGCGGCAACCTTACCACCGGAAGGCTGATACAGCGTCAGCTGCCGGTCGGTGCCCACGACATCTCCCTGACCGGTGGGCCCGGACTCGTCGGTCGGCATCGGAGGTATCTCCTTACGAGACTTCTTCGCCGGTGGGGCCCCGCTCGGAAGAGCTCGTTTCCTCCTCCGGACTGCTTCCAGCAGGGACGCCCTACCAACAGCCTTCGACTTCACCGACCGCATGACGTCGTCGACCTCTGCAAGAAAGACGGGATGGTCAGGGACTGAGAAACCGAAAGGAAGAAGGAACGAAAGAGAAGAAAAGAGCTAAAGAAACGATGGCGGACTCACGGTCGGTGGGGACCGAGCTCAAACCGACGTTCACCAAGGTATCCTCAGAAATAAGGCGGCCCACCGGGGGAAGCTGGCCCTCGGCGACCAACCCCTTCAAGGCGGCGACGCCCTCGGATTCCTCCCTCGACAACTTCGACAGGCCAATTGGGGACTTCACCGGCGTCCCCCAGATTGCCCTGATTTCCCAGGAGGGGTCTGCATCAACGAAAAAGAAGCGCTCCTTCCAGTGGTGAATGGAGGTAGGACCCTCCTTGACAAGGCCGCACCCTCGCCGCGCTGCGAAGCACCACCACCCTTTGTCCTGGGGGTGGCCGCTCAGGCCGTAGAGCTCCCAGAAAACGTTCAAGGTGGCGGGAATCGCATGCAAGCGACAGAGAACCTGGAAGACCGTCAGAGCACGCCACGAGTTCGGCACCAGTTGCGTCGGTGCCACTCCTAAACCCCGGAGCACCTGTAAGACTAGGTCTGAAGGGGGAAAGCGGAACCCGGCCTGGAGGATGCCCTCATTGATGGCGATCTTCCCTCGAGGAGGATGAGACATCCTCTCCTCAGGCTCTGGGAGCGTGACATTGCAGGCCTCGGGAAGGTGGTACCGAGCCACAAATCCGTCTAAGTCCTCGGCGACCAGTTTTGACTTGATGCTATCTGCTCCCACTTCGCCCATCCCTAATGGCCAATCTACGGTCAGGACGGGGTCAAGAAGGAGGGAAAGGCCGGAACGACTGGGGTGCACTAGTACAAAAAGAAAAAGTATGAAGAGCTCAAAGTAGAAGAGTGGGAAACTCACTTGAAGAGGAGGAAGAACGGCTCCGAGAGCGTCAAAGGAAAAGCAAGCGAACGTTTCGGCGGCAACAATGGTAGCGCAAAGGAGAAACTCGAAAATGTCCGTAAAGAAGAAGACGGACGGGGGAGGGCCCCCGATTAAATAGGCGAAAGGGCAAGTGACACCTCGATGACGCCAGAAGACGCCTGGCCGCCGAAGGGTCGCTCGCACCCCAAAGGCGAATCGACACCATTAAGGAAGGATGTCCGCCGAAATCCTCAGGTTGCCAGGTCAGCAGCAACCGCCATACGCCATAAAGAAGGCGGGAAGCTTGAAGCGCGCGCGCCTCTCCGAAGGATGGCGGCAATCTCGAAACATCACTCCCTTCACCTGTTCCCCTTCTGGTTCCAAGCTCGGAAGCGGGGGGCTACTGTTATGGGGGAATTGAGCCGCCATGCCCCACGTGATCGGCACGCGTATCCAGGAAAGCTACAGCTGCCCTATGATCCAGCACTCCGACCCCGAGTCGGACCTCCTCGGCTCCGCAGCCCGACCCCGGGTCGGCTGCCCTATGATCCAGCACTCCGACCCCGAGTCGGACCTCCTCGGCTTCGCAGCCCGACCCCGGGTCGGCTGCCCTATGATCCAGCATTCCGACCCCGAGTCGGAGATCTTTTGATAACGACAGGCTATTCTCCAGAGGCACGCCGCGGCCTCCTGCTCCACTACTCCCTGCAACGGCTGTACCCGATGCTGCCCACGATCTCCTGTATCAACCGTACAAAGCGGAGCTCCACTACGCCCTGCCATGACCGTACCCAGCGCTGCTCCACGACGCCCCGTAACGGCCATGTCAGTGGCCATTCTATCGTGCCCCACGACGACAAACCCCCCTGAGAGACCTCCCAACCAGGTATATATGCGGCTGGGGGGAGAAGGGGGGGGTAAGCAATACCTCCCAGAGCACTCTCTCCCACTTGTGATTATCATCTCTCCTCCTCCAATCTCCTCTGACTTGACCGTCGGAGGGCCATCACCACCCTGGTGGTGGTGCAAGGCTTGTTTGCAGGTTCCTTGGCGGAAGGTGGAGCGCAACCAGCACCAACCAAGACAACTCAGGCGGAACCCCGTTCACACCGTCGTGTCAATCGTTCTCGGTTTGGACCACCAGCAACAGTAACAATTTCTTATGCCATGTTATTCATTTTTTATTAACTTGATTTTCATGTTTCTTATCATTTTTTTCCGGCTTTAGACTAACCAAGATCATGACTTAATTCAAGACTGATGCTGTACCACATTATAGCCCGTGGTTGCTATCAAATCCTACGTTAGAGCCCATGGTGGCTATCCAACCTACGTTATAGCCCGTGGTGGTTATCCAAATCCCACGTTATAGCCTGTGGTTGCTTTTCATGTGTCAGCGCATAGTGCTATGATGAGGTTAGTCCAAGCCATACCTTGTTTGTCTAATTTACCCGTTACTCTTATTAAATCAACTATCACATATACAATGAATTTTTCTCAAATTCAAAGTATCTTTGTTCATATAATCATGTACTCAACATCTGATACGTATAATAACCATAAAAATATATTTGTACTGGAATTCATTTAAAAACATATTGTCATATGCCAAACTGATATAAATCTCATGATGTAAATTCAATAATACAAACTAATAAACATATATATATATACAATTGGGGACCGAGTACAAGCATTTTTACCTCTATTGGAGACTAACACAATGATCACTAAGTCATTTCAGGATCTACAAGCTGGGGTGCAGAGTATTCCAATCAGAATCTTCTTGCGCGGATGACTCTCCCTCTACAAAATCAAACTCGATTATAAAAAAAAAATCAAAACAATGGACTAGTAACGTAAACTACCTACCAACGTCCATTAGGGATCCATTACCAGGTCTTTGAGACCCTTTACCATCTACCCAGGTCAACTAGAGAGAGACATCAAAAGAGAAAATAGAGATGAGAGAGAAGAGAGAATAAACCCTCGCTTTCGACCCTCCTCCCTTCCCCCTCGCAAGACCAAGGGGGTGGCAGCCACGGTGGTCGCCCCCTACTCAACGGTGGCCAGTGGCGGCGGCGATGAAGTACCTCTATTTCAGCGATTTTCCGGCAATTCGCCAGCTCTAAAAGGCCAAAAACAATGGCTAGAAGCCAGAGAAAGAAAGGGAAGAAGACAAAGAGCTCTCATCTCGGTCCGGCGAGGTTTCAGCGATGAATCAAGGAGGCGGCTCAAAGAAGAAGAGCTTGAATCGCGGCGATCCTCGGCGATTGCGTGAAGAAAATCAAAGGAAAAGGAGAGTTAATTAGGCAAGATCTTTGAGCTCGAATTGAACTTGGATTGCCCTCGGTGAGTTGTCGTTTCCACCAAAGTCGGGGAGGAAAAAGACTCCTAGCTGGGGTCTTCTTTTCCGATCTCCTCATGCGCCGAGTACAAGTCAGGTTCGGGCGTGGCCTATTCGGACTGGCCCACAAACCAACAAGCTAGGCTAGTCGGGGTCGAGCTGAGCCTGGCCACTCCGTGCCAGCCCAAAAATTTGGGTTATTACAGTGTTTCTTCATGCAATTGGCATCTATCTTATTTTAATCACAAGGCTGCCTGTTTATCTTTAATAGTTTACAGAACATAACCTTTTTTTTTTAAGTATCAATTTTTGCAGTCTCTAAGTGGTTTCTTTTTAACTCTACTTGAAATGAGAGGATCCTAATATTTTGCTAGTATCATTGTCTTTGAAATTTCCACTTCCTGCTCCTTGCAGCCTAAATCTTCTGCCGCTTGTTTCCCTTGTTATAAACAATAGTTGGGTTAACATCAGGACAGGTCCCACTTGCCTTTGAACTTTAGTTCATGGAGAAGGCAATATTCATGGGGGTCATGGTCCACCACCATTTATACCTCAAACCTTGGAGCCAGTCTCTTTACGCACAGAAACCTCCACCAAAACCATGGTCGCTGGGTAAAAGAAAAGCATCACCGTATGCCCATTGGATAGCATATGTCATCCCATGGCGCTATGATGAGGTTAGTCCAAACCATACCTTATCCGTCTGATTTACCGGTTACTCTTATCAAATCAATTATAACATATACAATGAATTTCTCTCAAATTCAAGGTATCTTTGTTCATATAATCATGTACTCAACATTTGATACGTATAATAACCATACAAATATATTTGTACTGGAATTCATTTAAAAACATATCGTCGCATGCCAAACTGATATAAATCTCATGATGTAAATCCAACAATGCAAACCAATAAACATATATATATATATATACAAACCAATAAACATATATATATTTATAAAATTGCGACTGAATACAGGCATTTTTATTTCTATTGAAGATTAACTAACACAATGATCATTGACCCACTTCAGGATCTGTGAGTTGGGGTGCAAAGTACCCCGATCAGAATCTTCTTACGCAGATGACTCTCCCTCTACAGAATCAAACTCAATTATTAAAAAAAAAGTCAAACAATGGACTAGTAGCCTAGATTGCCTACCGACATCCACCAAGGATCCATCATCAGGTCTCCCGAGACCTTGTTACCATCTACCCGGGTCAACTAGAGAGACACCAAGAGAGAGAAAATGGAGAGAGGAGAGAAGAAAGAGAGAGAAAATGGAGAGAGGAGAGAAAAGAGAGAAGAAACCCTCTCTCCCGACCCTCCTCCCTTCCCCCTCGCAGGACCAAAGGGGCGGCCATGGCGGCTCACCCCCCACTTGCGGCAATTCGCCGGCTCCAAAAAGCCAAGAACAATGGCTAGAAGCCCGAGAAAGAAAGGGAAGAAAACGAAGAGCTCTCATCTCGGTCCAACGAGGTTCCGACAGTCCTTTCCGGCGACGAGTCGAGGAGGCTCGGAGAAGAAGAGCTTGAATCGCGGCGATTCTCGATAATAGGGTGGAGGAAATCAAAGGAGAGTTAAATAGATAAGATTCTTGAGTTCGAATCGAACTCGGATTGCCCTCAGTGAGTTGTCATTTCCACCGAAGTCTAGAGGAAGAAGACTCCCAGCTAGGGTGTTCTTCCCTAATCCCCTCACGTGCTGAGCACGGGTCAGGTTCGGGCCTGACCTATTTGGGCCAGCCCACAAGCCAACAGGCTGGGCTAGTCAAGGTCAGACTGGGCGTGGCCACTCTCCCAAGAGCCCAAAAATTTAAGTTATTACAGTGTTTCTTAATGCAAGTGGCATCTATCTTATTTTAATCACAAAGCTGACCGTTCTTTAAAAGTTTGCAGAACATAACTTTTTTTGTGAAGTATCAAGTTTTGTGGTCTCTAAGTGGTTTCTTTTTAAGTCTACTTGAAATGAGAGGATCCTGATATTTTGCTAGTATCTCTGTCTCTAGAATTTCCACTTCCTACTCCTTGCAGACTAAATATTCTGCCGCTTGTTTCCCTTGTTATAAACTACAGTTGGGTTAACATCAGGACAGGTCCCACTTTCCTTTGAGCTTTAGTTCATGGAGAAGGCAATATTCATGGGGGTCCTGGCCCGCCACCATTTATACCTCAAACCTTGGAGCCAGTCTCTTTACGCACAGAAACCTCCACCAAAACCATGGTCGCTGGGTAAAAGGAAAGCATCACCGTACGCCCACTGGATGGCATGTCCCTTTTCCTTGTCCTTCAATTACTTCACCACTCAAAAAGAAAGGAGCAGAGTTCCCATGGTTTCAGACATTCCCTCCATGGCCTTGGCCTTTTCTCGACGGCTTCCTTCACACCACACGGCACGCCATTCTTTGCTCTCGTTCTCCAATTCAGTCATCGTACTGCATAGCAGCAGCATTCTTCCTCTTTTTATCCTTAAAGATGGACTGGAATCTTTGAAGTGCTTTGCAACCTGTGACCTTTGCTATAACAAAATTGTCATCTTAGTGTTATACAGCAGTTAATGATGTTTCTTAATACCCTCCATCGTCCGTGCATGCAAAGTTGGTATTTAAATATTAGCTACTCTTTAGTTGTTCATTATGATAACCAATATGTCACAGGAAATTAGAAATGGTATTGATATTTCCACTGCATATAACAAGTATCATTTCATATTATCTTTGTAGATAAAATGTCAGAGATTTTATCTGGAAACAATATTTTCTTGAAACTGTTGTTTTTACTAATTTTCTTGGCATCATAATTCATTAATTTTCATTATAGTGGTCATTATAACGACTGCGACCTTGCTTCAGAAGATCCCAGCCAAGAGGATGGACTGGGAAAATGGCAGCCATTGTTCGTATTATTTCAGTCAATTGCAGTAATAAGACGGGCTGTTGTAACAGGATACTGGCATTACCGAACTTTGCCTGGGATCTCTCTCTCATTGCCATCCTCATTAATTTCCTCACTTTCCATCCTCCATCCCTTTCCCGTTTCTGGTAGCGGTCTGTTTACTACAGTGGAGCTGTGCTGCAGCAGTAGGTGGCTGAGACAGAGATTGAGCCTTCCCTGGAAAATGGCAGATCAGATTTTTGGGGGCCATTTTAACTGCAGTTTGTAGAAATGTCTCCATCTATAAACATGATGCCGCCATCAGATCTCACCGATTGCTTGGTATGCTGGAATTACAGGGCTGTGGCTGTCTATGGTCCAAACCTTATTGCATTCAGAGCCTAATGGAGATATGTTCCTAATCACATTAATTACACACCATGTATGCACTGTGGGTACTGATAATTAAGACATTAGCTTATTTCTTTAAATTAGTTTTTTTTTATGCTTTAGTGGAGAAGTCAAACACCTGGTTTTGGTTTTGTTATTCCGGAGGTGAGAAACCTACGATGCTGTATTTGAGCCGACTGAGACGTACCTTGTTGAAACTGAGTCGTTTGAGAACACCGGGGGTTCGGGGGGTGGGCCCCACTAGGCTTGTGGTCTAGACTCTTTCCCTCACTTCGTTCATGATAGTCCATTAGTAGTCCCTACCTCCCTTAGATGCGTATTAGTGAGGCTCGCTACAATGCCTATGCTAGCTTTGGATCTTCCATACATATCCGGCTACTTGAAACTGGTACCTCCAAAAAAAAAAGAAAATTCATTCCCCGGCCGTGCTTATCCAGAAAAAATGGAAAGTAATGGAATCGGGTCGTTTTCTCTTTGCCGTGAGTTGAGCGTTGGACGGAACTGGCTTTTTACCCTTTCTTTGCCCCTTGGTTCGCTAGCTGACTTGCCTGCGCTTTTTTCTCGTGGTCCCGTTAAAAGAAACCAGATGATCAAATGTCAAAAGTTTATTACTTGAAATTTCCTGCGCATGCATAGCTTTATTTAGTGTTTTGATCGGATTGGATATGAGCAGCATTGTGCTTGGAGTTTGGCAGGGATGTCTTGCCTCGCATTGTTTATGGTAGTAATGTTTCAAAGTTTTACAAAGACCATGCAGTATTCTGAGATGTGCTGATGTAATCAAATATTACTATCCACTTTTGTTACCATTTTATAAAGAAATTATGGTGAAAACCAATGAACTTATTTTTTGATAAAGAGAGCAGTAAACATATTTAAACTGCGATGTTTATTTACACGTTTCTGGGAGGAAATTTACCTATATACGTAGTTCTTTTTCTTTAAAAAAAATGTCTCGGAGATGCTCGTGAGTTAGACCTGAGTTGCTGTGGTTGCATATAAACACACTCATAAACCTCTCGAATGGCATTTCGCTAAAAATATTTCAAAAATCTCAACTCTTTAACAAGATTCCGGACAGAAATGGGCAGCTTTGAAACTTTTTTGCTATTATAAAGGGCTGAAATAACAGAAATAACATCTTTTATTTTCTCAATAGTTGGATCGATTTCTTTTTGGAATAAAATAGCAACTTAAGGCATACATACTATGAGCCAGTTATCACTGTAAACAAGAGTAAAATAACATTGTAAAATGGTTTTACTGCTTTCGTAATGAAACATTTTGTTGAATTGACATTGGATCTAAAAGGAAATGAATAATGGCATGAACAGTGTAGATATGATGATGTAAGGGTCATTCTATGTATAAATAATTTAACAAATGATGCTAGGAGGTTCCCATTTCAAAGTTCGAACTGTTCTTTCGAGAACGACGTACGACAAGTTATTCCTAACCTGGCATGCAAGCAATTGAATATAAAATTACCAAATCAGCGTTACATCAACCTGCGGGATTTTTTTACGTATTACTAACAAACACCCAAAAGTTTTCTAAATCAACAAAGACCCTCGAAAATGTTGCAAAATTTTCTATAATATTATGACAGTCATTACTTTAAACCATTGACAAAATTAGAACTAATAACATCCGTCTCTGGAACGCAGTGCAAGCTCTAAAAGCAATTCCAAAGTTTGGAACCATCTCTCAACGTCCAATTCTAATTCTCATTAATTAAAGTGGTCTCCATGAATAGAAATCACGTTTTAAGGCCTATAAGAATTATATAATAGATCAAATACATTCGTCTACAATCTAGAATCCAAAATAAATACAAAAACCAACAAAAAGTGTAGGATGCTTACAAAAATTAGAAGAAACAAAATTTATTAAAAAATAAATTAGATCTACAATGTAGTCTATTTATGTTGAGAAAAAAAAAAAAAGAGCCCGAGTAATATCTCTTACAGTATGTCTCCATTAGAGACACCTCTTTCTCTCCTAAAAATGGCTCACTCCCACTTTTCAACAAAAATCACTGCCACACAGCTCTTTTTCTTTAAAACTTCCACTAAAAAGGCAGAAAAAAATTCTAGTAAGACTAGGCTTAGGTTTATTAGGCTTAAAACACATCTTAAACTAATTCAGACCAGCACATATAAATAAGAAATAAAATATTTAATTTTTCAGAGTTCCTGATGGCCCCTACGGATTGCACACTGCTGTCCTGTAGTTCTGCTTTTCCCCTGTTAAACTATAATTTATTTATTTTTTTGGTAAGGGTTAAACTATAATTTTCATGGAACAACCCCAACCACTGATAAGCTCCTTGCTCGCACTAAATCGCAGAATCCATGCCCTTTTTTCTTGTCGCAAGTGGGGCCCCTAGTAGTAGTATTCCCTCCGCCGCTGGATTTTGATTTTGTCGCATGATGTCGACAACTTGACGTCCTCCTGGGGATAATTTCGGCACCATAAAAAAATAGGTCTTATTCCTAGAGAGAGAATTATTGACGCTAAGCACATTGAAAAGAATGATGTTTTCCATCGGCTTAATAGAAAAACAATGTTATGTTGAGACGATTCTGTCGAAGCCATGTCGGCCGGTAATAAAGGGCGAGTCTGCTGGCGAGCTCTGGGATAAGAGGGATGAAGAATTTTTAGAAGATGTTTTTTGAAAGATAATGACAAAAAAAAAAAAGAATTAATGAGATTTAGCTTAGATTCCCAGCATGACATATAGTGGCCTCTTTAATATTGTGTAATCTAGATTTGCCTTTAGACAGTACTAAAATATTGCAAAATAGGTATAAGATTTGGCAGAATTTAATTGAGGGTCAACTAGCTATGATGTTTTTTTTTTTCTAGCTAGAAACCTATTTAGCATCACTTTTATTTTTTATTTTTTTATTTTTAAAAATAAAATTATAAAAAAAGATAAGAATATGTTTAACACTACTATTTTTACTTTTTATTTTTCAAAACTTATTTTTATTATTTTTAGAAAATAAAAATATTTTAAATGTTTTTAAAATAAGAAACCATCACCACTAACACGGTCCAAGAGACTTCGTCAGCAAGCTTGGAAAAATTAACACCCTCTGCCAAAGCCTTCAATCACCTTTTTTCTGTCAGTAGGAAAATCTGTATCTATCTTGCAGAATGCTAATAAATCAAATGATAAAGACGTGGTTGAAAAACAAAACGAAAGCTTTCTTAGAATATTACAGAATTGAAATGTTAGACCAAAACATATACCACGAGATGGAAAACTGGGTGTGACAGCGCAAGATGTCTTCGCACATAAATACCTTAGGGTCCTAGATGATATATTTATTTTCAAAAAATAATTAACTATACCAAATATAGTTTACTTTTACAAATAAAAAATAAAAATAATATTAAATGATAGCTAGCTTACATCGGATATAATTGAAAAGCCATAACCAAAGTTCTCCATTACCTGCAACCATATGTAACAGAATCACATCAATATTTTCTAATAAATAATATTACATCTCATTGTTATTTTTCATAATGGTTATGTTGACTATTTGAAATTAGATTATGCCTTCATCCCCGATCTAGGTTAATCGTATAACCTACAGACGTCTTCTAATAAAAATATGTTAAAAAATCTATTAAAGTGGAGAGAATTCATGGGCAAACCTAAAAAAATTCATCTCCTTTTTGTCAATAAAAATATCTGGTGTTATTCGACGGAATGCTAATGGATCAAATGATAAAGATATTTTCGAAAAAAAAAACTTTGTTTGAATAAAATAAAATATTTGATTCTTATACATAAGAAAGTTTTTTTCCTGGAGCAAACAAAATTGGCTAGATGATAAAAGTAGTGGAAGCATTTACTTATTTTATATTTTAAATTTTAATTTCATAAAATAGTATGTCGCTACTAATATTAGAAAATAAGGTGTGACAGGGCAAGCTGTCTTCCCACAGAAATATCTAGAAACTCCTGGAGCCCTAGATACTGTCTTCCCTTCAAGGGGTGCCCATTCCATCCATCCACATCATGAACAATCGATGTGCGCCCCCATTAAGAAATTACCAATTTTTTTATTAGAAAGCAAGTTCTCATCGTCATCCAATCTAGGGCCTTCCGTACACTTCTACGAGATAAATTATTATATTCGCCCCACATTGCTTTGGATGCGGACATCTCTGAAATCTAAATATCTTCTACCGCGGTTCTAACCAGCCTTTCAAGCCGGAATAAACCAAGATAATTTACAAGGTTTTATTGTACACTTGAGCCCTTGCGTGGGGCCTGAAGAGCTGGCACATCCCACTCGAGCCATGCAGCTGTTTACGAAGTAAAATGATGTTATTAAACTATAGCAAGTATGCAGTATTATAAATAATAATGGGTTGCTTCTCATCACTCGAATTTTTTTTTAATTATATCTATATTTTTATATAACATTTTATTTTTTAATTTTATTAGCCGTCTTCATACACGTCAGATGTAAAACATCGATTTAAAAAAAAAAATGATTGTACTTTTTTTTGCTGCCCACCATTCTAATTGAATCGTTTTTTTTTGCTGTCCGCCGTTCTAAAAAAATCCTTCAAATTAATTTTGTATCTATTTCTCAATTGCTGTTCATATTCTTTCTTTTAACTCAAATTGCAGTGCTCTAGTAAAATTAATGTAAACAGCGGATGTGCCAAAAAATAATAAAATTATACAACTCACTTACTATTCATGTAATATATATTTATAAATTTATTTTATTTTTTTTAATTAAGTGAGAACATAACTAAGCACAATAGGTTTTGGCGGGGATGGAAGCAGGAGGCCTCCATGAAGAAGGCTCGGAGTATGAACGAATTGAGATGATGGAACATAAATATTACACATAATTAATTAGCCTATATATGCATATTTATCCAAAAAAAATATTGCACAAAAATTACAAGTTCTTGCAGTAACTGGACATCATATTTACATTCAAATGGAAATTTTGACAATGGAATTAACTTCCAGATTAAAAAAAAGGCAAAGAAAAATCAGCAAAAAATTAACCCTCAAAATAAAAATAAAAGTAAAATTGAGCAAGCCCCGTCCGGTAGCTCTTGGGCATCAGCAATCCACGCATTAAACTCATAGAAATCACAATTCTTCTTCTAAACCATTTTTGCCCCATCAGATGCCAAAGCAGCGTTCCAGCGCTTAATATATACACAGTATCAGTTTCTCTCTTTTGTTTTTTTTTTCCGAGTCGATATCAACAATTATGAAATAAATCAGGCAGCCAAATAACCTCCTCAATCCTCATAAACTCTTTTCTGTTTTACTTTCCGTCGCCGGAAAAGTACCCATTTGGCGATTACTTCACCAACTCCGAAATCCACCCGAAGTCCGGCACCCCCGCGGCCGAGGCGCTGCCTCCGCCGGCGTCCGAACACCCCTCTGCCGCTTCATCCTCCCCTAAACCCTCGAACAGCCTTCCCCTCATTCCCCTTCCGAACTCCTCCGTCTCCTCCTGCCCCCACCCAAACCCGCCACCACCCGCCGCCGTCGGCGTCGCCGGCAAGCTAGCAAACCCCGCCTTGAAAGCCCCGACTCCCCTCGGCGATCCAAATCCACCAACCATCCCAGCACGCCAAGAACACGGCACCGACTTCGCCTTGCTCAGCTGCAGCTTCCTAATCGCCGTCAGGACCTCGTTCATCGCCGCCTCCCCCACCGGAGAGACCGGCGGCGATTCCGCCGTTGGGGACATGGCCGGCGAGATCAGCGTCGATCTCGGCGACGAGATCAGAATCTTAGACATCCGGGGCGGCGCCCCGTCGTACGACTCCGGTGCCGGCCGCGGCGGCGGCGACCGGGGGCTCAGCGGGAGGACGCGGAGCTGGTCAGGAGTGTGGGCGAAGAAGCAGACGCGGCGGCGGCAGGCCGTGCCGTCCTTGCAGAATTGGGTGCGGTACCGCGTCGGGTGGAGCCAGCTCTCGAACACCCCGTGAGCGAGCTCGCAAGCGTCGCCGCGCTCGCAACGGGCGGTCTTCCGGAACTCCGGGCAGGCGGTGCCGGAATAGTGGAAGCGGCGGGGGTCCCGACGGCGGGCTTTCTCGCCAGGGTGAGCGTAAGGACACTCCGTCCAGTCGTGCGACCGCCCTCGCGGGCACCGCCGCACCTTGAACTCGTACATCCGGAACTCGTCGCAGGAGAACGCGTCGAGCAACGAGTCCATCGGCTCGTCCGAGTCGTCCAACGGCTCGTTATTCGACGGGAGGAAGCGCTGCAGCGCGGCGAGCATCGCCTCGCTGGTGACGCCGGTGACGCCGCTGACGGGGAAGGATAGCTGCATCCCGGCCGTCGGATCATGGAACACAGGCCACTGAGGTACCTGGATTGTCGGATTATGATGATTCCCTTCGCCGAACGCCATCTCGCTCTCTCTTTCCTTCGCTCTCTGTGCTTCGCCTTCAAGGCCGTAGTTTGCGTTCCGACACGGGGAAGAATATAAATGCATATAGCGTGGGTTCGGATAAGTTAACCGGGGTTAGGTTGGGGGCTTATATAAAAAATAACAACGCCGCTGGGTTTATGAGGCGGTGGGAGAGGCGAATGGCGGTATTTTGGGGATACCGCAGCTCGGCGTACAAGACGTGATATTTGGCGTTATGCGGACAGGGATGAGGCGGTGGACAGGTGGAAGGCGAAGAAGGGATGCCGTACATGCAAAATAGCGAGGTGGCTCCGAGGGGGTGATTTGGAAGGGACGCGGATGCAAGCGGATTGTTAGCGGAAAAGCATCCCAGCCGCCAATTACACGGTTGTGATTGATCAGAACCGGACCGGCAGATGTTATGTCACACGTGCGTTGCACGATGGAAAGAGAGCGAGCGGGAGAGATTAAATTGCACGGGGGAGAAATTACTGTTTAGAAGTGTTTTTTTTTTTAAAAGTTTTTTTTCATAAATACCCTGAATACCTTTTCAAAATTAAAATTTATATATATACCCTTATAAAATATTTATTTTACTATTTTATCCTTTTTTATTTTTGTTTTTACATATATATCCACGCCATCTAATATTGTTAAAAAATTAACAGTTTTAAATTAAAATGATTAAAATATTTTTAATGGATAGAGATACAAAAAGAAATAAGAAGATCAATGATAGACAAAAAAAAATAATTTCAAAATTTTATTTTATTTTTAATTAAAATGAATATAGTTTCCGGTGTTAGAAGAACCGTTATATTAGGGGTATTTGTACAAAAACAGTATTTTATGAGGGTACAAAAATAAATATAAATTTTAAGAGGGTATTCACGTAAATATGAATCTTTAGAAGAGTATTCATACAAAAATTTTTTTTTTTTTAAAATACATCGGCGAGTCATAAAGTCAGAAATAAGCAGACAATGCAGAGCAGATGGGACAGAGTTGTGACTATCCTAGATAATATCTCTGAAATGATGGACCACATAAAAGACCACCCAGTTGGAAGTGTACTTATAGCTTGAACATAATAGACTTATTAGATTTAGATAGATAGATATTCAAGCCATGGTCAAGAAACTTAATTTTTTGAGTTTTATATCTAGAACCTATTTCAGTATACCTAATTAGAAGACCAATATATAGAGTGAAGTCCTAGACAAATATCACTATTATCATACACTGAAACTCTTGTTTCTATTTTTTACTTTGAGTTATATTTTCTTTTAGAGTATACTTTTGTTGCGGTGGGCGGAGAGCGGATACAGAAGGGTTGGCGACATGGGGATGCCGCCTAAGTAGATTGTATGATGTCTACTTCTTTTGTTCGTTTCTATAAAATTTATAACTCTTTTGTTTTTTTTTGTTGTATGATGTATAGCTTTTTTTGGTTATTTCTCAAAAGTTTTCTTTAGAAAGTAACGGCATCGAGACGCAGAGACTATGGGCTCTACTTTTCCAGAGTCTTCTTTGCGGTACCAAAGATATTCCCTTGGTATTATTCTTGCGTATCGTTCTACACTTACTGAGTTTTGTCTTCGATCCAACCTTAGCTTTT
Organism: Phoenix dactylifera; assembly: GCF_009389715.1. Lineage (NCBI taxonomy): Eukaryota > Viridiplantae > Streptophyta > Magnoliopsida > Arecales > Arecaceae > Phoenix > Phoenix dactylifera. The sequence goes on along the minus strand of NC_052395.1, from coordinate 4,473,970 downwards.
ATCTCCCCCTGCCCAAAGTAAAAGGAGAAAAACAGAAAAATTAGAAAATATAATTAAAAAGAAACTCCAACACAACCGTGCGCCTTGATCAAATCGCAAACTTAATTGGCCCAGTGTGAATCTTTCTGATGACAAAATGTGCTTCAAAGTTCGTGCCCTTGAGGGGGGAAATCAAACAAACTTATTTGGCTTGATCTTGGAAGTGTATTGATGAGCTTTGGATCCTGGGATTTGGTGGTCCCTGATTCCCGAGCTCGCTTACGGAGGACGGCGGAGGCTTCTCGTCCGTGCATTGCAAAAGCCAAAGCTGGGTTTTTCTCACTCATTTTTCGCACCGTTCCGTTCCCACTTCTGCGACTTTCCCAGTACTCGTCCATCTACACTACTGCAGCTGTCACAAGCATCCGTCCTGCCCTTCCACCCGTATGTGTACCTTTACGTGGCAGTACACGCCAAGGGGAACCGAAAACAAGCTTAAGTGCTGCCGACCAGCACGATTATTCTGAAAGACAATTACATCATCATCATCATCGGATGAATTCGAAAGGAATCGAAAGATGAGAGCACAAACTATTCCTTGATCCACGACACAGTAATAATGATGATGAGAGATAGGAAGCCATCCAGACCAAGTATGTATTTAAGGAGGCCAATAGGACAGCGATTGGGTGGCTGCCTATGCGGCCTACCACTCGAGGTATGCCCTTTGGTCGGAGGAGAGGGAGCTGCTATTGGCATTCCGAGAGTTGTATTTGATCTTATTGGATGTATTCGTACATGCACTGTATGAAGCATCCGCTTTCAGGAAAAAAAAAGCTTAAAACTTTTTTTTTGATAAAAACGGCATTTCATATAGCTCTAACGTAAGTACATCCAGCCATATCGGAAGCAAAAAAAGAGTACAGAGTAGGGGGTATCCCTCCTACCGATGTCCAAAGGATCTCTCCGGAGTGTCGGGCTACATAGGAGGCCACCCAATCAGCTGCACTGTTTGCCTTCCGAAAAACGTGTAGAGCCTGAAAATCGCTCAACTCCTGAGACAACCTACGAATATCACGGATAAGAGGATGGCCATCACCATATCTATCCAACCCTCGAGCCCAGTCAATCACCACAGAGGAGTCCCCCTCAAGGCATAGCCGCTCAGCACCCAGTATCTGCCTGGCAAAGGATATCCCTTCCCAAGCTGCCCGCAACTCCGTCCCAACAGCAGTAAGTCCGGGCGTACGACGACCACCAGTTGCTATCATCCTCCCGAGATGATCCCTGATCACAAAACCGACACCTCCGGCCACTCCGTCCACCGACATACTACCATCGAAATTCACTTTGAGATAACTAGGGGGTGGGGGTACCCAAGAAACAAGGACGAACCTGGGCGCTGTGACAGCGGAAGAAGTACCCCAGATGTCCCCGGCCATCCCAGAAGAGAATCTCGCGGTAGCTGTGGTGATCTCCCTCGCATGACGAATCGCTCTGTCCACCACCATCCTCGGCGGTAATCTCCTGCCTTCAAACAAGCCAGAATTTCTGTCCAACTAAATATGATAAGCCAAGTATGCCCAACGAATCCCGGCATCAACAGTACTAGGCCTCCGCATGGAAACCCTCAACCAATGAATCAAATCCTGTACCGACTCAACTGAGTGGGGCAATAGGTCCGGTGACCTCCTCCAAATCTCCCTGGCTCTGGGACACTGCAATAAAACATGATCAATAGTCTCCTCCGTATCTATGCATACCTCGCACCCCTGAGTGATCCTCATCCCACGCCGTGCTAATAAACTCCTGGTCGGTAAGCAGCCCCATGCCACCTTCCAGATAAAAAGCGCCACCCGCGGATGAGTCCGCATCCACCAAATCCATCCCCCCTCTATCTGCCGGCCTGGCTCACTGCTCATCAGCTGATGAATATCCCTGGCACGCACCTGCGACCTCCCTGTCGGCACCCAGACTTGTCTGTCTGGCCTCTCCCTGGCAGGAACTGGTAGGGCCAGGACCATCTCTGCCAGCTGCGCCTCAAACACCTCCTGAATCAACTCCTCTCTCCATCGACCACCCTCCAGCTCCATCAGGTCTCTGACCCTGAGACCAGCTATCCTCGCCGTGTCCACCATCACCGGCAACCTACTAATCGGCTGTTCTGTCACCCAGCTGTCCTCCAGCACATCTATGGACCGCCCATCCCCAATGGCCCACCTGATCGCCGGTAGCACCATCCCTGCTCTAGCACAAATCTCCCTCCATATCGGTGAATGGCGGCGGCCGCCACGAATCCCAGACGCTAGAGCACCGTACTTGGCCCTCATCAAGGCAGACCACATACCATCCGGCTCTAGCACTACTCTAGCAGCCTGTCGTGCCAGCAAGACCTCCCGTCTCATCACTAGGGACTGAACCCCTAACCCTCCACACCTGGTCGGCTGACATACAACCTCCCACGCTATCAGATGAATACCCCCTCTACCTCCATTCCTTCCCGAGATAAAATTCCTGAAGATCCGCTCAAGATTCCGCACAGTCGCTACTGGGATGAGGGAATTGGATAGTAAGTAAATAGGGATCGAAGAGAGAACTGACCGCACCAAGGTAACCCTGCCCATCATGGATAGTGAATGTATCTACCAACCCTCCAATCTGTGCCTAATACTGAGCTCGAGAAAGGAACAATCCCTGCTGCGTAACCGCTGACCAGAGAGTGGCACACCCAAGTACCTCAGCATGCCCTCCTGCTCCCCCACTCTCAAAATCTCCAATATAGAAATCTTCGCCGCCACTCTGATCCTCGGGCTAAAGCATATTAATGCTGATTTGGATAAGTTGACCCGTTGACCAGATACAGAACAATAGTCCCGGAGAATCCTCTGAATGACCCGTGTATCCTGCCTCGTAGCCTGGGCTAGAAGTAGACAATCATCGGCAAAAAGCAGATGGGAAGTCGGTGAAGCGTCCAGCACGGGCCTATAAACATCCAGCTCCTGGGTGCTCATTGCCTGCCTAAGGGCTCTAGAGAGAGCATCTGCACATATAATAAAGAGTAAAGGAGATAGAGGACAACCCTGACGTAATCCCCCGGAAGACTCGAAAAATCGGGAAGGCGTCCCATTCACCAATATGGCAAAGGAAGGAGCTCTGACACACCCCATCACCCATCTAATCCATGTCTCATGAAAGCCAAATTCCTGCAAAGACTGCTGTACAAAGTCCCATCTCATCCTATCATAGGCCCTCTCCATATCAAGTTTGATCCCCATCAAACTCCTCCTACTAATTTTTTGAGGGACAAGACTTGGCACTACTAATTTTTTTATTCACAAACATGTTTCCTATTTGCTTGTAAATTAGTCATTGCATTCATAAATAAATTATAAATAATCGAAAATATTGAATTAGTTTGTTCGTTGAGAATAGTTAGCAGAATGTACCATTGTCCAAGAAAAAAAAAAAAAAAACAGGTCGAAACTTTTGAAGGTCGAAAAATAGGATCTCGTTAAAAAATAAAAGTTATGAAATATTATTTAAATTTTTTGATTCTTTATAAACATGCAAGATTTATCCAGCGAGTAGCCGATGTAAGATTACATATACATCCGCATAGATTCTCACATATATACTTTTCCATTTAAACCTTGGCTCAAATATACTCACACTGCAATTTTCTCTGGTCCATATAGCTAATACCATTTTTTCACAACTTAGAATCTCAACTAAAAAGATTAGTTAAAAGGTATTATTTGAGTTCTTTAATCTTATATAAGTATTCAAGATCTATCCAGTAAATAATTGATGTGGGACTAAATGTATGTCCGTATGGATTCTCACACGAACAACTTAGCAAGAAATTTGTCATCCCTCCCTCTCATTTCTCTCCGGCGCAAGAACTCTCTTGCTTTTTAAAGGGCGGAGCTAAACAGTGATTTTAATGTTTCAGCGAGGTTGGTAGTGCTAGCTGTAGCAGGAACGAAGAGCTGTTTGAATGCAAGGTTGAGCAATCTTATGACGAACATACTTCTTCTTGTTTTCATTACATATCCCCTCGCAGACAGCTGCGATAGGTGCTGATTTTCTTACATGCCCCTCTGTAAGCACTGCGTAGTTTGCTCATCAATTACTTCATTTTTCTACTCTTATATATATAAGTATACATTCTCGTCCCTCTACTTAAGTGCCTTGAAAGTTTATGTATAATTACTGAGACAATGCTGATCTTGTGCAGCTTCTTTAAGCACCAAGTAAAGATCCAGTCAATGTGCCAATTGTTACTCAATGTCTATGGTCACCTTCAAACTTTAACAAATTATAGAATTTTTTTTTCTTTCTGCAGCTAACTCGTTAGCTAATCCGAATCGGTGCAGTAGGGTCAACCGAGTCGAGGACATTTTGGCTATGGTTTAGATTTTAATCACATTTTGATCATAGCAACATGAGATGTGACCCACATATTTTGTAGTATTTAATGACATGGCACCTCTAATATTGGCATGCCACCTTGATCAAAAGAAAAAAAATAATTACAAAGAATGCTTTAATAGGCTTGGCTGGACTGCTTACACTTTGTAGCTTATTGTGGCCGTAAAATCATGAACTAGTCGTCAGTTGGTTCCTCCATTGTCTTTTGATGGAGCCCGGAGAATGACGCCTAAGGCGAGACAACCCCTCGTTGGCATCAGAATCAAGGACAGTGTTCCAATCCGGACCATCCCATCCTAATCGTACGTCTTCTAAAGCAGCGTCCGGCGAGGCATCTCAACCACCATCACGCTCTGAAACCACCGCTACCTAATAGGGATAGTTGGTGAGCTCCATGGACGCAGGACAGCTCAATTCTTATCCGATTTGATCCAAGTGGTTGAAACATCAAACCCATAGCTTTAGATGGCATGACATTTTATTGTGGATTTGCTGCTTTTCCATGTAGAGCAGTTACAATGCCTGGACCTACTCTGAAACCATAGGCTAGGGTTGTATCTTTCGCACGCAAAAGAAGGATTCAGCTTTCTTCGCATGAATCCGCCAGTAGATTGTAAAATGATTCTTTCAAAATTTGTTTAAGCAGACAATGGAAGAGGTTTAAAATGCTTTGATAATTGCATCAAATGCAATCCAACAATTGGCGTCGCAAAAGAAGATCAATCATAAAGATAATACTGAAACCTATATTTAAATTCTTGAATAAGAGACTCGACTCAAATAGCCTCAGCAGTTTTTCTACTTTATGCTCTTTGTTGCGAATGCTCCTAGTTTAATAGTTCAACTAGATCATTTCAACAAGGTTCGAAACTCTAAATAAATAAGAAACAAGAAGAAATACCTATTGCTTTAGCTAACCATGATGTATAATTGATTGTGCTATATTTTCTAGATTTTAAAAATAGTTTATAGAAATGAAAGGACTATCATGCATATTTAAGGAGGGAAAGTGATAAACCGCAGGGTTTGGGAATAACTTACATGAAAACATATTGGGTTCGGGTTGTATCTTTTATACGAAAAAAACGGTTGAAACACACCTTACATAGGTCTCAAAGCATTTAAATCACTTACTTTCATCAGCTTATGTAGATCCCCAAGCAGCCTTTATACGATCTAGTGGTTGATGTTGCGAAAAAAGATAAATCATTCTTTCACGCGAAGGATACACCTCAAACCTGAAGCATAATTATATTAGTTGGAAAGATAGCCAACCATTAGTCTGGTTACCAAACTAAGCTGCCCATTGGTAGGCAAAAAGAGGAAAGATCTTTTGTATAGCATCAAGTGGGTCCAAGATGTTAAGAAGATAAAGTGGGTTGGAGGGAAGTTGGAGCTGGGTCATGAGCTGGTATTATGCTATGAGACCTAGGTCATCAATTGGTACTGCACTTCGAGTGTTTAATTATATTTTACTATTATAATATGAATGTTGTGGGTTATGATTGTGTTTCCCAAGGATTACTTTGAGGCATTAACTTTGGAATTGTATTTTTTGCTCTTTTGCATGTGTTACACGTGATGGATGCTAATGCTAACATATTTGAGTCGGTGAATCACATAATAATCATTACACCTCTAGTTTTGAATGTTCCATTTGTTATAAACAATATTAGAATTGATCTATAATTTATTTTTAAAAATAGAAATAACGAAATATAGTTCTTACAATGTTATCATTTCATACAAAAGACCCATTTAATTGATAAAATCATTGAGGACTATATCCAAATGATGAAGGTTTAAGCTTGTATTTATTATAATTCATTATTACAGGGAATTTAGATTGTTTTAATCTAAAATTTATCTTTTAAAAAAAATAAAGAAACCATGTAAAAGACTAAGCCCAAGGTTTTGCGACTATGAATTAGAGTTGGAGAAGCCAACAAGGAGCTACGTCTGCTGGTGCCTTCCCGTGAGCATAAACAACTTTGGATTCATTTGGATAAGAGAAAAAAAATTTTCTTACTGAAATATTTTTCCCGCAAAGCTGAAACCTGCATATATATATATATATATATATATATATATATATATATATATATATATATATATATATATATATATATATATATATATATATCTGAAAAAAATAAATTTTTGCATGTTTAGTTGACCATTAAAAAATAACATATTTAAAATTAGCTAATATTTGGTTGAACATTACTTTTTGAGAAAGTTGTATAAAATATCTATTATACCTTTAATAAATATAAAGATGTTATTCCATTCTATCTAAAAGTTTAAAAATATTTTAATTAAAAAATCTAATTTTAGCTGATATAAATTAAACTTTTTCATGTCTACAAAAAATTTTCTTTTTTATAAAATATAAAAAATTTATTTCTAAAAAAATATTTTTTTATTATTTTTTTGAAAATTCCGATCAGTATTTTTTTTTATTTTTTGGTTGATTATGCCTTTTTTCTACATCTCTCTTGGCACCGAAAATTGTTTTCTCAAAAAGGAAAAAAATAAACAGGTGAGGACAAGACTCACTGAATCAGTGCACATTGGACCACCGCTAGAGTCCAAAATACAAGCACTGTATGTGGGTCCCACGTTTTTCGCGCTACGTGACGCGTAAGCAAGTGCAACGCCTCCGATACACCGCGTGCATTCTTGAGATTCGTGCGATAGAGACGGTTCCAATGGTGGTTTTATGCACTTGGACCCTCCTCGACGGTGGCGGACCTATTAACGGGAAACCAGACGGGTAGAATTGGCGGTTAGATTTCCAGAAGGTCGGATCAGGCCGGAGCGAAGTAAAGTCCATCCGGGTTCTAGCTAGGTTGGATTCTGGATTTCTGGTCAAATCCATAGCGGATTCATATTCAAACTTGATTTTTAAAAAAATCAAGTTTGGATCCGAATTCGGATAAATCAAAATTAGTAAGATCCACACATGCATTCTGATTCAATTAATAATTGAATTTAAGTTTTAATTTGAATTTTTAAATTCAACTATTAATACATAATTTTAGTGAGCCAGAAAAGAGTGAACACTTTTTACTGTAATCATTTATGATAGGCTGTAATACGAAAGGAGAATGATATGGAAAGTGAATAACTGGTTTTGAAAAAAAAATCAATAACTCTTGAAATATAATTGAATTTATATTTATATTCAGTTTGATTGAGATATAATCAAAATCTAAATGTCGGTTTGGAATTTGGAACTAAATTAGGGACAGACAAGAGATGAGGAGAACATGCACGAGAAAAGGCGTAAATTCTCATGAGAAAAGGTAGAATTTGGAATTAAAATAGGAACCAATTTTCTTTATATTTGCCATATTTACATATAATATGCATAGTTTGTTTTTCATTTCAGATTGTTTTTTATTCTGAATTTAGCTAAATCCGAGTTTGATCCGATAAAAACTCAGGTTTTATACATAAAATCTAAATCCGATCTGATAAAATTATCAAAAATTAAATTTATATTCATATCTAATCATTATCAAATAATTGGATAGAGTTATTAAATTTTTGAGTATTATTTACATCCTTACCTACCTGTCACCTTGATCCTACCAGTCACTTGGATAGTTCGCTCGATTACGTTGGACTACTGGGATAAAGATAACTGGATAAGGTTGAATTCGATCGAGAGTCATAAATGGAGTTGAAAATAGTTGTTGTAGAAACTATATATTTGAGAGAGTTCTCTGGTCTTCATTAAGTATATCTTATATATTCATTAGGATATCTCATGGAAAAATTGCGAAGAGGATTTTGATCTCTTAAATGAATACTATGTCCTGCAAAATCCATGAAAACATGATGATCAAAATAAAGTGCAACTATGATAGGCTCAAGGTATATGGTGCAAATTTAATCACAATATCTAAGCGGCATGGGCAAATTGAGATTTAAGAATCATGGGGCATGCTAATAAATTTTACATTGCAGTTTCTCGTAATCAATCTATGTTGGTTTTCCAATTTAAACAAAAGGAACATGCCAAAGTTGACGACACATGGTGCATGAAACAACGACCTTAATAATGAATATGAATGTCTATTATCTTTTCGACATTTTAGCAACTATTTGACGTTCTGATTCATATTATCTATTCAAACATAATGTCAAAGGTTTTACATTCTTGAATCCTCTCGATAAGATCAAACTCTCCTCTAATATTTCTATATGAAAACACATGTATGAATAAGCATACATACAACATAAATATTTACTTGTATGGCTACATATATAATCGGCATATATATATATATATATATATATATATATATATATATATATATATATATATTGTTAGATGACATTATTTTCTTTACCTAAATATCATGTTTGTATATTATTATGTGAATCTCAATGTTGAGAATTTAACGCCGTCATGCACCATTAGACATCACCATTTACCATCTGAAATGTTATCTAGACCTTCATGCAATAATTTCACTTGCGATAAAATGCAAGGGAGAGAGCTATCCAAGGAAATTATCCAAGACTTGAGGCCTAAATTTTCTTAATTTGTCTGAGAGGCAACTGCCGGTCAAGTGTCTAGTTTCCTTCAGCACCTTTTTCCGACACTTGCAAAGGAAGACTAACACTTTTATGCATTTGGATAACCGTGCTGAGCTCAAGATGATAAGCTTTCCACCTAACACCATGCGAGAAAATGAGAGAGAGAGAGAGAGAGAGAGAGAGAGAGAGAGAGGCGTGCATGACTAAAGGGGGGTCGAGGTATTGTGGATAAGAGCTGCTTCGTGGACTTAACTTGGATTGCAGCGCAAGTAAGAGCTGAATTCAAAGCCTATGCCAAGTCAGTCCACTATGCGATACAAAACCGAGCTGACGACCAGTCAAGAGACAAAAGTAAGGTGGCATGTTCTCCAGCATGAGTGTCTTCAAAATAAAGTTATAAAGACATGATAACGAAGGGAAACGATGACTTTCGTCTTTAGTATACATTGGTAATGGGGTTGGCGATGTAGATAACATTTTATACAGTATAAAACAATCCTCCTCCTCCTCCTCCTTCTTTTCTTCCTTCTGTCTCAGTGTCTTATATAATTTTTGCATTTCATTATCTTTTAGAACTTTTTTCACCAATTACTGTTTAGCTTTAGTATAATGAGTCCCATGTCGTGCTATGTTATGGATCGAAATCTAACTGTTATGATTTGAGCGTCATTTGGCTATGCCTCTAAAAGTCGCTGCAGAATAACAGCAAGATTTTCACATTTTCGAATTGAAACTTCGAAGCTCCTGGGGCCAACCGATAGCTAGAAGCCCTCTAGCATTGATATATGTAATTATAGGTGGATCTGAATTTTTAATCAAGAAGCTTGATGTTTATGATAATTAAAGATTTTCGATTAAAACAGTCTTCACTTCTTGGGGACAATACGCCATGACTGGTCCTTGCCAAGCTTCTAGTTGTCCTCCAGGAGTGAGCCCAATACAGTGGTTTTCTGGGCTTTGTTATAAACAAGCCAATCCCATTTCTTCCTGACCCAGCTGAAAGGCCTAGTCGTAGTTGTGCTTACATGGTCATGAGCCCAATGGGCTCAACTGGGTCTCGTGATCCTAAGGAGGACGATTGGAACAGGTCCATCCAAATTCACCGAGGCCTTGTTGATTTAGGTTTAGTGTATTGTTTTAAGTGGTGAGTTATTACCACGTATGTGTTTTTTTTTTTTTTTTGTTGGGATATCTATTACTTGTTGATTTAGTCTTCCTACCACGTTATAGCAGTTATGAAACGTGGGCTATGTTATTGCTTTTAGTTTTATTTTCAGTTCTCCGTAAAGTTATTTAACAGCCAAGTTTATTATTCAATATGATTAAGACGATTTCCTTCAATATTCTATCTGTGCAAATTCTTCAATCTATATTTCTTCACAATTGGTATCAGAGCCCCATCACAGGGGGCCTGATTATTAGAAGCAACGGTCTTCTACGAGTGTCTTTTTTTAGTTGAAGGATGACGACAGAGAGTTTGTTTGTATAGCCAGTGGTTCCAAAGTTTGATGGGTATTATGATCAGTGGACAATGCTCATGGAGAACTTCTTGCGATCAAAAGAGTATTGGGGGCTGGTGGAAAATGGAGTTTCTGCAGCAGCAGAAGATGCTGTTCTCACTTATGCACAGAGGAAGCATATTGACAACCAACAATTGAAAAATTTGAAAGCTAAAAACTATTTATTTCAGGCATTAGATCATTCTATTCTGGAGTCAATTCTCAACAAGAAATCTGCAAAGGATATCTGGGACTCCATGAAGTTGAAATATCAAGGCACCACATGAGTGAAACATGGAAACTTGCAAGTTCTTAGAAAGGAATTTGAAGTTCTTCACATGAAGGATGGAGAAATTGTGAATGACTATTTCGCTGGCACTCTTACTATAGCCAACAAGATGAAAGCAAATGGAGAAGATAAGGAAAGTACTGCTATTGTTGAAAAAATTTTAAGATCCATGACTTCAAAATTTGATTATGTTGTCTGCTCTATTGAGGAGTCTAAAGATATCGATACTTTAACTATTGATGAGTTACAGAGCAGTCTGATTGTACATGAACAATGCATGAGTTCACATGTTGCAGAAGAGAAGGCTCTGAAGATCACTCATGGATATTCTTCAGGAGGAAGAGGTCGTGGTCGTGGAAACTATAAGGAAGAGGAAAAGGAAGAGGATGCAACAACAAGTTCTTTGATAAGGCCACAATCGAGTGTTACAACTGTCATAAGCTAGGACACTTTGCATGGGAATGTCCAAACAAGAACACAGAAGCAAATTATGCAGAGAATGAGGAAGAAATGTTGTTGATGGCATATGTGGATACCAACAAGGTCAGTCGAGAAGACATGTGGTTTCTTGATTCTGGTTGCAGCAATCACATGTGTGGCAACAAAAATTATTTCTCAGACTTTGATGGTATTTTTCGAGACTCTGTGAAGCTTGGCAACAACACAAGCATGGCTGTGTTGGAAAAGGGAAATGTTAGGTTGCAAGTAAATGGTCTGATACAGATCATTACAAGTGTGTTTTATGTACCTGAATTGAAGAATAATTTGCTAAGTATTGGACAGTTGCAAGAAAAGGGACTTACTATTTTGTTTCAGCATGGCAAATGTATATTGTTTCATTCTCAGAAAGGTTTGATTATGGATACGAAAATGATTCCAATAGAATGTTTGTTCTGCATGCTATATCCCAGCCTATAGCATCCACTTGTTTTAATACAAACACTGAAGACATTGAACAGCTGTGGCACTGTCGATATGGATACTTGAGTTTTACAAGATTGAAGACTCTTCAACAAAAAGAAATGGTGAATGGCTTGCTGAATCTCAAACCTCCTTCGAAGCTGTGCAAAGATTGTTTGACAGGGAAACAACACAGAAACTCATTTCCTAAGAAGACCACCTGGAGAGCCGCAGAAATTCTTCAATTGGTGCGTGCAGACATTTGTGGACCAATTAAGCCCATCTCTAACAGCAAAAAAAGGTACATGCTCACTTTCACTGATGATTTTAGTAGAAATACATGGGTTTATTTTTTGGTGGAAGAATCAGAAGCTTTTGTTTTTTTTCAAAAGTTTTAAGACTCATGTTGAGAAGGAAACAAACTATTTTCTGAGAAGTCTATGCACTAATCGAGGAGGCGAGTTTATATCCCAGGAATTTGTCAATTTATATGATAAAAATAGTATACGACGACAATTAACGGCTGCATATACGCCACAACAGAATGGAGTTGCGGAACGGAAGAATAGAACAATTATGAACATGGTTCGAAGTATGCTTTCAGTAAAGAGAATTCTGAAGTCCTTCTGGCCTGAAGCAGTTAACTGGACTGTATATGTTTTGATACTTGAGTTTTACAGGATTGAAGACTCTTCAACAAAAAGAAATGGTGAATGGCTTGCCGAATCTCAAACCTCCTTCAAAGCTGTGCAAAGATTGTTTGACAAGGAAACAACACAGGAACTTATTTCCTAAGAAGACCACCTGGAGAGCTGCAGAAATTCTTCAATTGGTGCGTGCAGACATTTGTGGACCAATTAAGCCCATCTCTAACAGCAAGAAAAAGGTACCTGCTCACTTTCACTGATGATTTTAGTAGAAAAACATGGGTTTATTTTTTGGTGGAAAAATCAAAAGGTTTTGTTTTTTTTTCAAAAGTTTTAAGACTCATGTTGAGAAGGAAACAAACTATTTTCTGAGAAGTCTATGCACTGATCGAGGAGGCGAGTTTATATCCTAGGAATTTGTTAATTTCTGTGATAAAAATAGTATACGGCGACAATTAACGGCTGCATATACGCCACAACAGAATAGAGTTGCGGAACGGAAGAATAGAACAATTATGAACATGGTTTGAAATATGCTTTCAGTAAAGAGAATTCTAAAGTCCTTCTGGCCTGAAGCAGTTAACTGGACTGTATATGTTTTGATACTTGAGTTTTACAGGATTGAAGACTCTTCAACGAAAAGAAATGGTGAATGGCTTGCCGAATCTCAAACCTCCTTCGAAGCTGTGCAAAGATTGTTTGACAAGGAAACAACACAGGAACTCATTTTCTAAGAAGACCACCTGGAGAGCTGCAGAAATTCTTCAATTGGTGCGTGCAGACATTTGTGGACCAATTAAGCCCATCTCTAACAGCAAGAAAAGGTACCTGCTCACTTTCCCTGATGATTTTAGTAGAAAAACATGGGTTTATTTTTTGGTGGAAAAATCAGAAGCTTTTGTTTTTTTTCAAAAGTTTTAAGACTCATGTTGAGAAGGAAACAAACTATTTTTTGAGAAGTCTATGCATTGATCGAGGAGGCAAGTTTATATCCCAGGAATTTGTCAATTTCTGTGATAAAAATAGTATACGGCGACAATTAACGGCTGCATATATGCTACAATAGAATGGAGTTGCGGAACGGAAGAATAGAACAATTATGAACATGGTTCGAAGTATGCTTTCAGTAAAGAGAATTCTGAAGTCCTTCTGGCCTGTATATGTTTTGAATCAAAGTCCCACTTTTGCAGTGTTAAACAAGACTCCAGAAAAAGCTTGGAGTAAATTAAACCTTTAGTTGATTATTTTAAAGTATTTGGATGTATTTCTCATGTCCATGTGCCTAACAATAAAAAAACTAAACTCGATGATAAGAGTTTCAATTATGTTTTATTGGGAGTTAGTGAAGAATCCAAGGCTTATAGATTGTATGATCCTATTTTACAAAAGATCATAATTAGTAGGGATGTTGTATTTGAGGAAGACAAGCACTGGGACTGGGATAAGAAGTATGAGGAAATTACTATATGTGATTTAGAATGGGGTGATTGTGAAGAAGAAGCAACTAAGAATGAGGAAAGAAGTGAAACTTATTCTGATCCTAATATAGAAGACAATGCAGCAGACAGTGCAGTTGAAGTTAATGCTGAAGATACTGGGACAAGATCTTTAATTCAGAACACGGATACCTCTCAACACTCGAGTGCAACCAGAAATCGAAGGGCACCTGTTTGGATGAGAGATTATGAAACAGGAGAGGGACTTTCTGATGAAGAAAATGGAGGGGAACTTGCCATGTTTACAGCTGCCGATCCCATTCATTTGAAGTAGTTGTAAAAAGTGAAAAATGGAGAACAACCATGGATGTGGAAATGGAAGCAATAAACACAAATGGGACTTGGGAAATAACAGAATTACCTGAGGGAGGAAAGACAATTGGAGTAAAGTGAGTGTATAAGACTAAGTTGAATGAAAATGGAGAAATAGAAAAGCACAAAGCTCAGCTTGTAGCAAAGAGCTATGCACAGCAACATAGAGTAGACTATACTGAAGTGTTTGCACCTATGGCACGAATGGAGACAATTCGTTTGGTAGTAGCACTTGAAGCTCAAAGAGGTGGTCCATTTATCAATTAGATATGAAATCTGCCTTTTTGCATGATGAATTGAATGAAGAAGTTTTTGTAGAACAGCCTTGCAGTTATGTACAGAAGGGAAGTGAGCAAAAAGTTTACAAGCTAAGGAAGACACTTTATGGACTTAAACAAGCACCCCATGCTTGGTACAGTCGTATAGAAGCCTATTTCGTGAAAGAAGTCTTTGAGAAATGTGATTATGAACACACTCCATTCATCAAGAATAACAAGGAAGGTAAAGTCTTGATTGTAAGCTTGTATGTGGATGATCTAATCTTTACTGGAAATGATGAATCAATGTTTGAAGAGTTTAAACATTCAATGAAGCATGAGTTTGATATGACTGATCTTGGCAAGCTGAGATACTTTCTTGGCCTTGAGGTGTTGCAAAAGTCTGATGGTACTTTTATTAGTCAAAAGAAATATGCTTTGGAAGTACTGCATAAGTTTGGAATGGATAAGAGCAACTCTGTTTTCAATCCTATTGTTTCTAGTTGTAAATTTGGAAAAGATGAAGGAGTTAAAGTTTATAAGACTTACTATAAGCAGATTATAGGGAGTCTCATGTATCTCACTGCTACATAACCAGACTTAATGTTTATAGTAAGTATGATTAGTAGGTATATATGGAGAATCCTACTGAGTTACACATGCAAGCAGCAAAAAGAGTGATGCGATATCTAAAAGGAACTTTTGATTTCAGGATTTTCTATAGGAAGGGAGGAGATGATGAACTTATTGCTTATACTGATAGTGATTATGCTGGAGATTTAGAAGATCGAAAGAGCACTTCAGGTTATGTGTTTTTATTAAGTTCAAGGGCAATTTCTTGGTCATCAAAAAAACAACTTGTCGTGAGTTTATCCACCACAAAAGCAGAATTCATTGCTGCAACCTCATGTACATGTCAGGTAGTTTGGTTAAAAAGGGTGTTAAGAAAGCTGGATTATAATCAAGGCAAGACATATATTATTCAATGTGATAGTAGCTCTGCTATCAAGCTCTCAAAGAATCCAGTGATGCATGGTCAAAAAAAACACATTGATGTGCGTTTCCATTTTCTTCGAGATCTTACCAAGGATGGAACTGTGGAATTGGTACATTGTGATACACAAGATCAGTTAGTTGACATAATGACGAAACCACTCAAGCGAAACGCTTTTGTCAAGCTACGAGAATATCTGAGAATCTGTTCTAAAACTGATATAAACTGAAGCTTGCAGCATTCAGTTTAAGAAAGGAAATGTTGATTTATGTTTAGTGTATTGTTTTAAGTGGTCAGTTATTACCACGTATGTATTTTTCTTTTTTTGTTGGGATGTCTGTTACTTGTTGATTTAGTCTTCCTACCACGTTATAGCAGTTATGAAACGTGGGCTATGTTATTACTTTCATTTTTATTTTCAGTTCTCTGTAAGGCTATTTAACAGCCAAGTTTGTTATACAATATGATTAAGATGATTTTCTCCAATATTTTATTTATGCAAATTCTTCAATCTATATTTCTTCACAGGCCTAAGTTCTAACAAAGAAGGTGAGAGAGGCTGCCTCCATTGTATTTGGGAATCATCTAAGTGCTCTTAAACCGGAACTGCGAGGGCAACATCATGGTGCATCTAGTTACTCCATTAAATTTGGTGGCGAAAAGCCCTAACTTCCGTAAGCATCCTCCACCTCCAGGGTCGGACAATGTAGGACTCTACTTTTAGGTTTCTTAGAATATGAAAATATGGTGTACTTTTTACACATGTATTAGTTTTCTAATAATTCTACCCTCTCATGTCTCAAGTTTGGGCTTCTCATGGTGACCACCGCTAGAGGATAGGGCTACAAACCAACTACCCTATTGTGACGAATAGCTAGGAGGCAAGCCCAAGTTCAAGCAGCATTTAGGACTCGTTTTGTTCATAGAAAGAATTTTTTCTGAAAAGCTTATGCCTAGGTATATGATATCTGAAAAAGTGATTTTTGCATTTTTGGTTAACCATAGGAAAATGAATCATTTCAGAGCGGCTTATGTTCGGTTGAGTATCTATTTTTCTAAAAAAGTTGTATAAAATATCTGTTATGCTCTTAATAAAGAAAAAGACTTTACTCCATATCTAAAAGTTTAATGACACTTTTGAAAAAAAAAACCCTAGTTTTAACCGGTGGGAATTATATTTTCTCATGTCTTATATGAATTTTTTCCCCATAAAATACGAAAATCTTATTCCAATAAAAAAATCTATTTTTTTATTTTTCTCTCAAACATAACATGTTTTTCTATTTTGTTTATTGACCTTACTTTTCTCCTCTCTCTTTTTTGGCGAGCCAAGCAAGTTAGGGCTTCAATCATCAATGAGCCAAGCTCCAATACTCTGTGCTGGGAAAACAAGGTTGGGCTCAAGTTATTAACAAGCTTGCTTAAGCTTTTGGAACAGACGCTTGACATTCGTGGTTAAGCTCCGCTCTCCTTGGCCTAGCCATAGATTGGACAGTTTTGTCGTATATCGTACCAAGAACAAAATGATGGAATTGTTTTTGGCCATGGATATCACAGAACAAGACTTTTTAAGCATTAGCATAAACTTTTAGGGGCTTTTACTTATTTTCTTGTATTATAATTAAAAGCGTTCCTTTTTTTTCTCCTGAGGTATGGCCAAAAGCTGTCATTTGTTTACGACTCTTATTACTTCCACAGGTACTCCCAAATTTTAAAGCAAACACCACCACTCGGTTCGGTACTTTGTTGCTGCTAAAGAAATGGGGTAATTCAATTCTGCGTGCTGAAGCTTGGTGAAAAGAAATTCTTGGGGAAATCCAGCATTCAAAGTTTTTGCAGGGCTGGGATAGACTCCGAATGCACTGGAGAGATGTCAACCTACAGCCTGAGAAGATGCATTGCAGAAATAATTAGGCATTATGTTGGTAATTCCTATGTCCTACATATCTAAGTAACACTCTTCTACCACTAAAGCCAACTACGAAATGTGGGTCCTGGCGACAAAAACGCTACGTAATCCATTTCAGTCCAAAGGTTAAAATCCAATGTGAAAAAAAGTTCTTCGAATACCAGACAATTGAATTATTGGAAGCTATGTCCAAAAATTCAGATGATGTACCTTTCTGATTCGATCCCTGTAAGAAACAATTGCAGAGAAATGAAGCTGGAAGGTTTCACCTTAACACCGCGAGCAGAACTCTTTAATAGCATATCTTAAATTCTCTCCATTCAAATTTAATTTTTGAATTCAAATTATTATTATAATCTTCTTTTTATTTTCTCTCTATTCAAATTTGAATTTGAATTGCTGCCGTAACTTATTTTTTACTTTTCTCTTATAATCACTCTTGTATATCGCTATATATATTCAATACATACTAAGGGCTCATTTGGTTCGCAGAAAAAGGAGGAAAAGTGTGGTCAACGAAAAAGTAATGAGATGCCTCTTGTTTGGTTGGAGTTTTTAAAGGAGAGAGACGGAAAAGTTGTATTCCCATGGAAATATGATTTCCACATTTCATGGGAAAGTCTTTCCCATAAGAAACATGGAAAAATTACTTTTCCATGAGCCGGAAATCATTCCATTTTTATTTTTTTTCCAAAAAGACACTTCAGTATTAAAGAGGCATTAAAGACCTAATTTTTATTAAGAGTATAATAGAAATTATACATAACTTTTTTAGGAAAGTGGATAGTCAACCAAATATAAGTACTCTGAAAATCCGTCACTTTCTCATGGTCAACCAAACATGCCAAAAGTACTTTTTCAAGCATTCTCTTCCTAAAAATCTGCTTCTTAGGAATCATATTCCTAAAAGAAAAAATGCTTTCCGCGAACCAAACGAGCCTTAAAAAAAATTCCAACCAATCAAATGCATTTTTATCTCTTCCACTGCCGCTGCCTTTACTCCTTGTTTGCCGTGATCTTCGAGCAAAGATGCCATTGCACTTTGTTGCTGGAAATTGGACCCGGGGGTGACCGAGGAGGAGGAGCTCCGGCAGGTGGTGCGGCGGGCAATGGCTTTCTCCGGGGGATCTGCAAGAAGCCAGTGGCCGGAGGTTCCGGCGCCCGCCCTCCGATGCTTAAGTCAGAGAGTTTTTTGTGGAGAAATGTAATGGAGAGAGATCACGTAAAAATGTTTGGAGGAAGGAGAAGAAGCCCCCTTCCTCGAGATCTTCCCCCCTTTTTATAGGAGAGGGTGTAGGGGTTACTTGTGACTGGACGTGACCGTACGAATTAATGAGTTACCGTAGTGATTGGACGTGATCGTGCGCATTAATGAGTTACCGTAGACGGCCCAAGATTTTGGGCTAGCTGGCGACCCGTTGAGATCGTGTGCATTTAAATGTTGACAGTCGTTGAGACAGAGATCGCGGGATTTGATCCCGGATATGGAGGAGGGGGACTTGATTTTCGGTGGAGTGGGGAGGTCTGCTTCTTCCTTTGACTGGGTCTTTCTCGGCTTTGAGGTCGATCGGGCTTAACTCTGCCGAGGTTAAGGTTGTGAGCCCTAGGGCCGCTTGTGCAGAGACCGAGTGCTCTGAGGTCATCGATGTCGGGACCGAGTGCTCCGAGGTTGGGTGCTCTGAGGTCGGGCACCCTGAGGTCGGGCGCTATGAGGTCGGGCGCTCTGAGAGTATGCTAGCTATCGTCACGTTCGTCGTCAAGTACCGGCAATTTGACCACGTGCTTTGCGCGATTCATTTTCCCCCCAACACTACCCTCTGACTTCCGAATTCGAGCTATTTATAAGCTCGGGCGAAGGAAGTAATGACTTTCATCATGCTGGCGAGATCAGGCAGCTTTAAATCGTTCCGTCATTTTGGGCGCTTTAGGGGCATCTTCAATGAGAGCACGAGGCGGCGGTCTTTTTACTTTTCGAGGCGATTTCGAACCGTGGGTTCATGATGAGGCTCCAGTATTCGACGAGACGCCGCTTCGATTCTGCTTTTAAAGCGGCGATCCAGGTTGATATGCTGGTTCGATTTTTAAGGTCAACATGTGGCGCCGATCTAGATGGGAGGCGCGGTTTGGCCTTGTCGATCTGAGCCGTCGGAAGGGTCTATATAAATCCTGGCCCGGCCCTAAAAGTTCTCATTTGGCCGTTGTAGCTCTTGTCTTTTTCCTCTTTCACCTTCTTTTTCTCCTGATCGTTATTTAGCTTTCTCCGGCGGTGCTTTGAGGTGTTTTTTGGGCGATTCCTCCTAGTTCTTTGCCTTTAATCGTTAGCATTTTCGGCAAAGACTACGGTAGTTTGTTCTTCTTACGTCCACTCGGAGGACTGTCGGTCTTCTCTTCTTCTTTTTTGTTCCTCCATTTTTCTTCTTCTTTTTAATTCTGTGAGTGGGACAATGTCAGACGGCATTTCTTCCTCTGCGGGGGCTTCTCACTCTCGGGGGACGGAGCTCGAGCCGGAGGTGAGCCATGGTCCAGATGGGGTTGGGTCGAGCTTGACCAGAGAAGAATTGGGCACGATTCGGACCCAGTTCTTCATTCCATGCGAGGTCGAGCTTGAATTTGCGAGGCTGGGGGACCGAGTCACTAGGCCCCACCAGGTTGGATCGGAGTGTATGTGGAGACGCTTCAGGCCGGCCTGAGGTACCCCTTGCACGAGTTCGTAATGAGCTCCTGGAAGGTATCGCCTCGTTCCAGCGCAGCTCGCTCCGAATAAGTGGAGGATAATCATGGGCTTCTTGTCCCTCTGTCTTGCTCATGGGATACCGACCTCGGTCAATATTTTCCGCGGGTGATATATGTTGAAGTCTAACCCCGCGGATGAAGGGTGGCTGTACTTTATCCTTCAGGGGGTAGGCCACTGTTCCGAGGTGCTCCTACCTCCATTCGTGGTTGGAAGGAGAAGTTCTTCTTTCTATTCTCCGAGCGTACGTGGGGGTTTAACCCATCGTGGGGCTAGCCGATTGTCAAGGCTAACAATAGGGTCCCCGAGCTGACTGTGAGCAAGCAGAGGATCCTCGCGGCTCTTCGCGGTCTAAAGGGGGATATCTCTCTGAACAACCTCCTGAGCAAGGAGGTTTTGGTCGATGTTGGCCTGAGCTCGGCGCGCCCTGAGGGTAAGGATGGTCATACTTCTCCTCCCTTATTTCGTCGTCCTTCATTTTATTTATTCTTTCTTATTCTTTTTTCTCTCTCCTTTTTTGGTGTCAGTCTGACACTTGAGTTCTTTCTTCTTTTCAGACACTGCAGGGATGGTGACCAGCAACACGGCCCTCCTCACCAGATACAAGAAGAGGGCAGTCGAGGCTGGAGGGGCTCACCCTGCGCCCAAGAAAAGGGCTAGGTCGGCCCCGACCTCTGCTCCTATCGAGGTTGAGGACCTCGAAGCTGAGACTTCCGAGCTCGTTCGGAAGAACAGCCAGAAGAAGACCGGGAAGCGTAGACCGGAGGAAGCTCCCCTCATCAAGCGTGCAACTTCTTCCGGGGCTGCAAGAGATCCAGCGGCCCCAGCGTGCCCGACTCCGGTTTCTCAGCGACCCCGCCAAGTCGTCCGCTTGCGGCACTTGGGTCCCGAGCCGGGCAGCGGCCTCGGGGTCCCAAGCTCTTCTCACCATTCTCCGCTGAGCTCTTCAAGGTGTGGGCCCAAGTGTGGCGCATCCAAAGCAAAGAACGCAAGAAACTGCAGTGGAAATAGTGTAAGGGTCAACTCATGCTGTTAATGAGTCAACTCTTGAAGAGCAAGGGTCGACTCATGCTGTTAATGAGTCGACTCCTGAAGAGCAAGGATCGACTCATGCTGTTAATGAGTCGACTCCTGAAGAGCAAGGGTCGACTCATGCTGTTAAAGGGTCGACCCTGTTGTCGGCGCCCGCACCGGAACCCACTCACACCAGCGCCGCCACCGACGTCGGACAAGCAAGAGAGATACAAACGGATAAGCACTCTCTCGCTCCCTCGACTCCGGACTCAAGGATCACCTCTTCGCTCCGCCTACGAAGGGCAAAAGATTACCCCGTGGTATCAGTAGGGTAAAACACTTGAGCACCGCAACGGATTATCAAAGATCAAAGGAAGAAGAAGGAAGAAAATAGTAAAGCAAACACAAAGATGTAACGAGGTTCGGCTACAAATAGCCTACGTCCTCCACCGCTCCAAATCTCAATAAGGATGAACTGATTACAGAGATAGCACACACCCGAACGATCACAAGCGATCGATCTACAAGAGATTCACACAGAATTCCCTTTGCACAAGAAGTAGGATCCCAATCCTCTTCTTCTCTAGAACCCTAGCCTCACAAACAAGAGTCTCTCTCAAATATACGGCCAATCACACTACCCTAGGGCTCTCATGAGTCCTATATATAGTCTCAAGACCTTCAGATGATCATAGCCGTCGAAACGCCACCAAAACACCAAAAGAAAATCGTCCGTACGATTTTTCGCGAGCCCGAGTCGACTCGGCTGTGGTTCGAGTCGACTCTGGCACGTCTGGACAAAACTGGCACGATCTAGAGTCGACTCGACTGTAGCTCGAGTCGACTCGACGATGCTTCGAGTCGACTCGACTGTAGCTCGAGTCAACTCTGACAGTCCAGACAGAAACATGGTTTTTCGGCCTTTCTTCTCCCGGGTCGACTCGACGGACCTCGAGTCGACTCGACTGTTCCCGAGTCGACTCGACTGAAGCTCGAGTCGACTCCGACAGTCCGCCAGACAGAAAATTATGCAGAATTGATTTTTCTTCAATTCTCTTCATCACCAAAGGTCTCCACATACCCCAACAATCTCCCACTTGGAGACCTTGGGTATATCCTCTTGTTACTTGGCTCTCCTCTGTGCTCCCACTGAAACTAAATCATCCTAGTGAAATAGGTACGATGCCTCCTCAACGTCTTCAAGCATGAAGACCAGCAGAAGCTGAACAACTCCTCAGCTTCTCCACCGTGACGACCTTCGTCAACATATCTGCAGGATTCTGACTTGTATGAATCTTCTCCAACTTGACGAGTCCCTGCTCGAGCAATGACCTCACGAAGTGGTACCGTATGTCAATATGCTTCGTCCTTGAATGGAAAGCTGAATTCTTTGCCAGATGAATTGCACTTTGACTATCTGAATATAACATGCAATCCTTCTGCTCCTTCCCAAGCTCCTTCATCAAGCCCTGAAGCCATATTAGTTCCTTGCACGCCTCTGTGGCTGCCACATACTCCGCCTCCGTAGTCGACAATGCAACAACTGGTTGCAACCTGGAAATCCAACTGACGGCTCCACTGCCCAAGGTGAACAAGTACCCTGTCGTGCTTCTCCTGCCGTCCAAGTCCCCTGCCATGTCTGAGTCCACATAGCCCTGTAACCGGATCTCAGAACCTCCATAGCACAATGACATGTGCTCAGTGCCTTTCAGATACCTCAGTATCCATTTGACCGCGCGCCAATGCTCCAAGCCTGGGCAGCTCATGAAGCGACTCACAACTCCCACTGCTTGAGCAATGTCTGGTCTCGTACACACCATAGCGTACATCAAGCTCCCCACTGCCGATGCATACGGGATTTTTGACATATTGAGCTCCTCCACCCGCGTCTTCGGACTTTGCCCTTTTGAGAGCTTAAAATGGGCACCCAGCGGTGTGCCAACAGGTTTGGCACCCTCCATGCAGAATCTCCTGAGTACTCGGCTGATGTACTCCGCCTGAGATAGTCTGAGGATATGTTTAGACCTATCTCTACTGATCCGCATCCCAAGGATTTGTTTTGCTGCTCCTAGATCCTTCATTGCAAATTTTCTTGACAGCTTCAGCTTCAATTTTGCAATCTCATGCATGCTAGCTCCTGCAACTAACATGTCATCAACATACAATAGCAAGATAATGTAAGATGTACCGAAGTCCCGGAAGTAGCAACAGTGATCCTCCTGACATCTCCTGTATCCTATCTCAAGCATGTAACTATCGAACTTGAGATACCATTGTCCGGGTGCCTGTTTCAAACCATAGAGGCTTTTCTTTAGTTTGCAGACTAAGTCACCCGTGCCAGCTGCAATGTATCCCTCCGGCTGCTGCATATATATCTCCTCATCGAGATCTCCGTGGAGAAAGGCCGTCTTCACATCAAGCTGCTCTAAGTGAAGATCCTCTACTGCCACCATGCTCAGCACCGCTCGAATAGTACTCATCTTGACTACAGGAGAAAAGATCTCTGTGAAGTCGATACCTGCTCTCTGCTGAAATCCTTTTACAACCAGCCTGGCCTTATATCGCTTCTTCCCGCCTTGCTCTTCCTTCAGCCTGTAAACCCATTTGTTTGACAGTGCTTTCTTCCCCTTGGGCAGATCCACCAAATTCCACGTTTGATTCTGCTCCAATGACTTCATCTCATCATCCATGGCCAACTCCCACTCCTTCCTGGTATCAACCTCCAATGCCTCCGTGAAGCATTCAGGTTCGCCATTATCTGTGAGCAGCAAATAACTAAGAGTCCCATCATACCTTTGAGGAGGCTTCCCATGAGTACTACGAGTGGACCTTCTTAGTTGTGGAGGGGGTGCCAATGCTTCAGGTTCTTGCTCTGACTGAGTCTTCTGACCAGAATTTGTAGACTCCTCTTCAGGATCCACAAAACACGGCTCAACAGGTTTTGTTTCTAATTCAGTGCTCTGCTGCATTTCCTCATTGAATACCACATCATTACTACGAATGATCTTCTTGTGTTCGGGATCCCAAAGCCGGTACCCAAACTGTTGACCTCCGTATCCAACGAAAATACACTTCTTTGATTTGGCGTCTAGTTTGCTTCTTTGACTGGAATCAACATGGATATAACTGGTACAACCGAATACTCGTAAGTGCGCCAAATCAATCTTCTTCGCTGTCCATGCTTCCTCAGGAATCCCAAATTCAAGTTTCTTTGATGGCCCTCTGTTGATCAAGTAGGCAGCAGTGTTAACTGCTTCCGCCCAAAACTGCTGTGGCAATCCAGCATGTATCCTCATACTCCTGGCACGCTCATTAATTGTTCTGTTCATCTTTTCAGCAACTCCATTTTGTTGTGGTGTTCCTGGAACTGTCCTTTGCCTGACGATCCCAGCATCTGCACAGTAGTCCTCAAACTCCCTGCTACAATACTCACCACCGTTGTCCGATCTCAGGCATTTCAACCTCTTTCCTGTCTCGAGTTCTACCATCGCCTGCCATCTCCTGAAGACCCCAAATACCTCTGACTTGTGCTTCAAGAAGAACACCCAAAGTTTCCTGGTAGCATCATCAATAAAAGTAACATAGTACTGAGATCCACCAATGGAAGAAACTGGTGCAGGCCCCCACACGTCCGTGTGCACGAGATCTAGCTTTTCTTGCTTTCGAGGTTTACCTTCTTTGTTGAATGAAACACGCTTCTGCTTTCCGAGAACACAATCCTCACAGAAGTCCATCTCAACACTCCTGAGACCCTGCAGCTTTCCCAACTGGTGCATCACCTCCAGTCCCTGATAACTCATGTGCCCAAGTCTACAATGCCATAACTTGGTGTCCACATCTGCTGCAACAACTCCAATAGAGTTCTCCGTGCCGTTGGTGACATAAAGTGTCCCAACCTTCTTGCCACTAGCCACCGTCAACGAACCTCTGGATATCTTCCACTGATCAGCTGTGAAAGTAGCCTTGTACCCCTGGCTCGCCAACTGTCCAATAGAAATCAGATTCCTCTGCAGTTGAGGTACGTGCCGTACGTCCTCAAGCTCAAGTGAAGATCCAGAAACCAACTTCACTTCCGCGCTTCCCCTTTCTTGTATGGTGCAAGGCTCTCCATCCCCTAGGTAGACTTTGCCAAAGTCTCCCTTCTCATATCCTCCAAGAAGCTTCCGTTGGGATGTAGCATGGAAAGACGCGCCCGAGTCTATCACCCAAGACTCGTCACAGGTAGACAAAGATAGAACGAGGGCATCCATATCACCGTCTTCAGCAAGATTTGCCAGATCCTTGCTGACTCCTTCGGTGTGGTCGCCTTGCTTCCCTTTAGGAGATTTGCAATCCCTCCTAAAGTGCCCCGTCTTCCCGCAGTTCCAGCACTTCGCTCCCTTGTTCTGAGGTGCTCGAGACCTGCTGGATCTCGACTTCGAGTCGCTTCGAAATCGACCGTCCTTCTTTTGTCTTCCCCGGTCAGAGGTGTTTAGTGCTTCCAGACGACTCCGTAGCTCCAGAAGATTTCCTTCTTGCTTCTTCACTCAGAAGCACTCCCACAACATCATCAAAAATCAACTTCCCCGTTGCCGAAGAGTTGCTCACCGCCATCACCAGGCCCTCCCAGCTATCAGGCAATCCGGAGAGGATTAGCAATGCCCGAATCTCATCGTCAAAACTAATCTCCACTGACTCCAACTGGGCCGTGAGTCCATTGAACTCGTTGAGGTATTCTGCTACGCTGCCGCCATTTTTCATACGAAGATTAAACAACCTCTTCATGAGAAATACCTTGTTTGATGCTGAGGGTTTCTCGTACATCCGCGACAATGTTGCCATCAACTCCATCGTCGTCTTCTCGTTTTTGATGTTGAATGCCACTTGGGATGCAAGTGACAATCTGATGGTGCCGAGCGTCTTCCGATCGAGGACCTCCCTGTCTCCATCGGACATCTTCTCTGGTTTCTTTGCTCTACCTCCAAGAGGTAAATAGAGATCCTTCTGGTAAAGGTAATCTTCTATTTGCATCTTCCAAAACCCGAAGTTCGTGCCATTGAACTTCTCAATTCGCAACTTCCCTTCATCCGCCATTGCAGAATAACCAATAGCTCTGATGCCAATTGTTGTCGGCGCCCGCACCGGAACCCACTCACACCAGCGCCGCCACCGACGTCGGACAAGCAAGAGAGATACAAACGGATAAGCACTCTCTCGCTCCCTCGACTCCGGACTCAAGGATCACCTCTTCGCTCCGCCTACGAAGGGCAAAAGATTACCCCGTGGTATCAGTAGGGTAAAACACTTGAGCACCGCAACGGATTATCAAAGATCAAAGGAAGAAGAAGGAAGAAAATAGCAAAGCAAACACAAAGATGTAACGAGGTTCGGCTACAAATAGCCTACGTCCTCCACCGCTCCAAATCTCAATAAGGATGAACTGATTACAGAGATAGCACACACCCGAACGATCACAAGCAATCGATCTACAAGAGATTCACACAGAATTCCCTTTGCACAAGAAGTAGGATCCCAATCCTCTTCTTCTCTAGAACCCTAGCCTCACAAACAAGAGTCTCTCTCAAATATACGGCCAATCACACTATCCTAGGGCTCTCATGAGTCCTATATATAGTCTCAAGACCTTCAGATGATCATAGCCGTCGAAACGCCACCAAAAACACCAAAAGAAAATCGTCCGTACGATTTTTCGCGAGCCCGAGTCGACTCGGCTGTGGTTCGAGTCGACTCTGGCACGTCTGGACAAAACTGGCACGATCTAGAGTCGACTCGACTGTAGCTCGAGTCGACTCGACGATGCTTCGAGTCGACTCGACTGTAGCTCGAGTCAACTCTGACAGTCCAGACAGAAACATGGTTTTTCGGCCTTTCTTCTCCCGGGTCGACTCGACGGACCTCGAGTCGACTCGGCTGTTCCCGAGTCGACTCGACTGAAGCTCGAGTCGACTCCGACAGTCCGCCAGACAGAAAACTATGCAGAATTGATTTTCCTTCAATTCTCTTCATCACCAAAGGTCTCCACATACCCCAACAGACCCCTGGTCTGTTTCAGATTTAGGTAGAGATGGAATTTGGTCTTCTACCTGCTTGAGACTCAAGTACTTGGGTCTTGAGGTGGCTAACTATTATTGGGCTAGGTTTAGGCTCAAAGGGGGAGAGAGCATGCAAGTCATGGGTGTACATGGGCTTGGGTTGAGTGCTTTCTCATGTGGTTTATGTCAACCCTAAAGGATGAATTTTGATGATTACAAAACACTTGAGATGATGTTGTGTACTAATGACATTGGCTTAATTGTAAAGTTTTATAAGTCAAAAAAAAAACAGAAGAATTGAAGCACTGCAAAATCTTAAGTTCTTCGCAAATATCTCATTGGACATGTTCTAAAAGGAAATAATCTTAATCTAGTCCATGGGGATCAGAGATGAAGTATAAAGTTTTCTGTTTGAAAGACTTGAGTCAACTCCTAAGCAAAAAGGATAAGTTTAAGTTGATTCTGATAAGTTTTATTCAAGGAATATAGTAAATGAGTCGACCCCCGCAAAATATGAGTCGATCATTATGTAGTTTAAAGTAAACAGAAAGTTCTTACCGCCTGAGAGAAGCTTGAAGAGTCGACCCTTGTTCAAAATGAGACGACCCCCGAAATTGAAGAGTCGACCCTTGCATTTGAAGAGTCGACCCCTGCTCAGTCTCAGCGCTGGCCGAAAAACAAAAGCGTGAGCCGACCCTTGTGTTTAAAGAGGCGACTCCTGATAAAGATGAGCCGACCTTTAAGGATAAAGAGTCGACCCTTTGCAAATACCACAGCATAAGCCTTCTCGACATTTTGAAGTGGCGATCCAGAATGAACATGAGTCGACCCCTGAGATACATGAGTCGACCCTTGTACTGCTGGGACCACAACGGAAAGCTGTGAACGACTATTATGTTCTTCTGTAACAAAAAAAAGATTCTCATCAGAATGGAAAGAAAGGAATTCAAATCTCACCGAAGAATTTGTCTATAAATATGAGGAAACTTCAGAATGGAAACAACAAGGAAAGTAAAAAGATTCTATTGAAAACAAAAGATTTCCACTGAGAAAAAGAGAAGAAAAAGCTTAACAGTTCATCATCCTCACCAGCATTGTAATCTGAAACTTTCTCTTGTGAGGAGATCAGTCAAAGTTTCTCACTGCATCGTGAAGAGCTGCTGTTCGGACATTGAAACATCCTTCCACAGCCAACTTCTTCATCGGCTTCAGCTTTTACTTTCATTGATTTATTCTTTATATGCTCTGAAGCTTTAAGTTTTCTAGTTACAGCATTCTTTTAGTTGGATTAATTGCTGTTGTAACAGTTTCATTGATTTGAAACTTGTAAAGGCTCTTCCAAGCCTCGATTGGAAGTTGCTGAATCGGAAATATTCAGCAAGAAAAAAGTTTCTGGTTGGTTTATCTGAAAACAACTGGGTTGTTTGTGAGCCCGAAAAAACAAACGGTGTAAAGTTTTTGGTTGGTTTGTTTGAAAACCAACTGGGTTATTTGTGATCCCGGAAAATAAAAGGTTTTCGGTTGGTTGCCTGGGAAAACCAACTGGATTTTGATTGTGAGCCCGGAAAACAATTAGGCTGTAATCTGCTAGGTTATAGTGAAATCTCAAGCTAGGCTTGAGGGGTGGACGTAGGTGCTGGGAGTGCACTGAACCACTATAAACCTTGGTGTTTGTGATTGTGGTTCTTCTCTTCCTTTTCTTTGCATATTCCTGACTGCTTTCCTAACTTTATTCACTGTCGAATTTGTGCAATCTTATTTCCGCTGCTGAAACTATAAGATAACAGTAACTCATATTCTCCATACGTTTTAACTTTAATTATTTTTAAAAAGACCCAATTCAACCCCCCCTCTTGGGCTGTACCTCTGGACAACAGTTTAGCCTAGGAAAGTTTTTTGGATTTGAGTCATGATTAACCATGTATATATACACTCACGTAGTTTGTGTATGGATGGAATGAAATCAGATGATACTCCTTTCTTCCTAAAAATCCTATTCTTTTCTCTTCTCTTCCTCTCATACACGGAAGCCGTCGTCTCTAAGAACCCTAGGCCATAAGGAAGAAGAGCCAATTTCTGCTTGGCTCTTGTTCTCCTCTACAATCAAAGAACCAATGATCCACGCCTCTAGCAGCCAAGGAAAGTCTCCAGGTGCTATGGTCTGAGGTGGTTCATCTTCTTAAGATTGGGATCAGATCCGTTCGGTCTCCCACAATTGGCATCAGAGCCAGGTTGCTGATTCGGTGGAGAAAAATCAAAATCTATGGTAAGCTTTCAAAACAGAATTTTCTGCGTTCATTAAATCTCTGTTTGGTGTTATGGCTTCGAAAAATCTTAAAGCAGATTTTGAGAACTTCGATGGCAAGGAAAAGACACCCTGGTGTATGGAAAAGACACCCTGAACTATGAAGAAGTGATTGGTGTTCTGCGATCTAATGAGCAAAGAGAGAAGATTTGCAAGGGGAGTTCTAGCTCAGAGGTTCTTGCTGTTAATGAGAGGCAAGGAAGGCCTCGAAAAAGGGTTAGAGAGAAGTCCAAGGGCAGATCTAAGTCTCGAGACAAGCAGAAGGCTTGGAAGTGCTACAAGTGTCATCAGATTGGTCACATAAGGAGAAATGGTCCTTTGCTGAAATCTAAGAAGGAAAAGAACTCTTCCAAAGGTGGTTAGGCCAGTCATGGTGGGGCTCTTACATCTGAAGACAGTGGAGATGATATCCTGGTTGTTTCAGATGGTCACACGAAGGAAGATAGTCGGTGGATATTGGATTCAGCATGTTCGCATCACTACACTTCGCATCGAGAGTGGTTCGATACCTATGAAAAAATCGATGGAGGGAGTGTGAGTTTAGGTGATGATCATTCTTGCAAGGTTGCTGGGGTAGGCACCATTAAGGTGAGGATGTATGATGGAGTCATCAAAACATTGACCAATGTCAAGCATATCCCGGAGTTGAAGAAGAACCTGATTTCATTGGGCTACTTGGAAAAGCACGGGTGTGCTTTTAGTCGCCAACCGGGTAGCGGCTATTTGAGGATCACCAAGGGGGCCTTGGTGGTGATGAAGGGCAAAAGGATGGCCAATAATCTCTATGAGATGGAAGGCTCAGTGGTGACAGATGGTGCAGATGTATTGGCGACAGCACAAGAGAAGCAGTCGGTATACAAACTGTGGCACTATCGGATGGGTCACATGAGCGACAGAGGGCTCAGGGAACTCGGCAAGAGAGGTCTGATTCCAGTAGTGGAAAAGGAAAGAAATGACATATATGAGCCTTATATTTATGGCAAACAGCATAGGGTAAAGTTTGCCAACAGTTTCAAGCGGAGTGAAGGCATTCTGCAGCTAGTTCACTCGGATGTTTAGGGACCGGCACCTATTTCAGCTAGAGGTGGAGCAAGGTATTTTTTGACCTTCATTGATGACTTCTCTAGGAAGGTATGGGTCAATCTGATTTAGAAAAAATCAGAGGTGTTTGCTCGATTTAAATCCTGAAGGGCTGAAGTTGAAAAGGAAACAAGGCAGTCAGTGAGGTGCCTGAGGTCTGACAATGGCGGAGAGTACACAAGCACTGAGTTCAAAAGGTACTGTGAGGAGAATGGGATCAAATGCCATTTCACAGTGAGGATGACTCCCCAATAGAACGGCGTGGCTGAGAGGATGAACCGTACATTGACAGAGAAGGCTAGGAGTTTGAGGCTGCAGACATCACTTCCCAAAACTTTTTGGGGTGATGCGATAACTTTCTCTTATTTTCTTGTTAACAGGTCCCCCAACAAAAAGCTTGATGGAGGCATTTCAGAGAAGATCTGGAGTGGAAATAAGGTGGAGCTTGGCCACCTAAAGGTATTCGGTTGCCCGGCCTATGCATTAGTGAAGGCAACCGAAAGAAGCAAACTTGATCCGAAATCGCAGAAGATGGTCTTCATCGGATATCCACAAGGGGTCAAGGGTTATTTGCTGTGGGATCCTCATTCACAGAAGTTCACCATCAGTAGAAATGTAATCTTTGATGAGGAGAGCATCCTGAAGAGGCCGGGACTAGTAGATGAAGCGCAAAATGCTGGACAGGGCAACAGTGGACACCACTCACTAGCAGGTGATATTCCTTCAAATTCTACCTCGAAACGTGTTTCTTTTGAGATGAAATTTAGTAGGCATGTTCCCACACGTGTGAAGGACCAGCTAGGAGGGCCATCAGTCTAGGAAGAGGTGCAGGTAGAGCCATAGAGTTCCGATTTGAGGGACCTTGTTAGGGGAGTTGCACCGCACAGGCAAAAGCGCATCATCTTTAAGCCGGTCAGGTATGGCATTAATGAGACCATCTCCTATGCTCTCATCACTGCCAATGGAGATCCAAAGATATTTGAAGATGCCATGGAGAGCTCAGAAAGGGAGTCATGGATTCAAACCACGATGGAAGAGATGCAATCTCTTGAGAAGAACATGATATGGCAGCTTGTGGATCTACCGGAAGGTGCTCGGGCCATTGGTTCTAAATGGGTTTTCACAAAGAAAGAGGTGCCTTCAGAGCAAGATGGAGTTAGGTACAATACAAGGCTAGTACCAAGGGGTATTCAAAGAGAGAGGGAGTAGACTATACAAAGGTATTCTCTCCGGTAGTGCGACATACTTCAATTCGGGTGTTGTTGTCTTTAGTAGCACAGAATGATATATAATTGGAGCAGATGGATGTAAAGACATCGTTCTTACATGGGAGCCTAGAGGAGATGATATACATGCAGCAACCAACTGATTTTAGGCAGCTGGGGTTGGAAGAAAAGGTATGTCTATTGAAGAGATCTCTCTATGGTTTAAAGCAGTCACCCCGACAGTGGTATAAGAGGTTTGATACCTTTGTTCTTAGCCTTGGATTTTCTAGATGTGAGCATGATAATTGTGTCTATGTGAAGGATGTGGATGAGGAGAATGCTCTATATTTGCTTCTATATGTGGATGATATGCTCATTGCCAGCAGGAGTATCAATGCAGTGAATGAGCTAAAATTAGCATTATCTGCTGAATTTGAAATGAAGGATTTGGGTCCTTCCAAGAAAATTCTTGGATTGGAGATTTACAGAGATAGAAGCAAGGGTGTCCTCCACTTGTCATTGGGAGGATACATTCAGAAGGTCTTGATGAGATTTGGGATAGATAAATCCAAACCAGTTGGAACACCGCTTGCAAGCCACATGTCTCTTTCGAAGTTGCAGTCCCCCAGACAGATGAAGAGAAAGAGTACATGGATAGATTTCCATATGCCAGTGCCGTAGGCAGTGTGATGTATGCTATGGTGTGTT
The DNA here is from genome assembly GCF_009389715.1 of Phoenix dactylifera. Classification (NCBI taxonomy): domain Eukaryota; kingdom Viridiplantae; phylum Streptophyta; class Magnoliopsida; order Arecales; family Arecaceae; genus Phoenix; species Phoenix dactylifera. The sequence continues at coordinate 4,441,631 of NC_052395.1, read as the reverse complement.
GTAGGCTAGACATAGCACATGCAGTGAGCTAGATGAACAAGTACATGGCAAACTCAGGGAAAGAGCACTGGCCGACACTGAAGTGGATTTTGCGATATCTACAAAGAACTCGGAAGCTTGGTCTGACTTTTGAGCAGCAAGATGGATATGGAAGGAACTCCAATGCCTTAAGGAAGTTTTCAGGTCCATTGGAAGGATTTGTGGATGCAAATTTTGCTGGTGATCTAGATACGAGGAGGTCTACTACATGTTATGTGTTCAGCATGTTTAGTGGACCGATTTCGTGGAGATCAACCCTTCAACCTATCACGGTCTTGTCCACCACAGAGGCCGAGTACATAGAGATCACAGAGGCTACCAAGGAGGCTCTTTGGTTGAAAAGACTCATTCAGGAGATGGGGGTGAAGTAGAGTACAGTGGTGCTGCACAGCGATAGTCAGAGTGTTCTGCAATTGGTTCAGAATCCAGTCTATCATACTCGCACAAAGCATATAGACGTGAGGTACCACAGGATTAGAGAGTTAGTGGAGGATGGTGAAGTGATGCTGGTGAAAGTTCATATAAAGAAGAACCAATCGGATGCACTTACGAAGATTCTTCCACAGGATAGTCTTCTCTCTTGTGTGGGGTTGATGGGGTTGACGAACCAGGTGGAGCTTGCAGAGGCTTTGGAGCACCAAGGTAGGGATTGTGGGCACAAGTGTGGCGCATCCAAAGCAAGGAATACAAGAAACTGTAGTGGAAACAGTGTAAAGGTCGACTCATGCTGTTAATGAGTCGACTCCTAAAGAACAAGGGTCGACTCATGCTGTTAATGAGTCGACTCCTGAAGAGCAAGGGTCGACTCATGCTGTCAAAGGATCGACCTCTGAAGAGCAAGGGTCAACTCATGATATTAAAGGGTCGATCCCTGGTCTATTTCAGATTTAGGTGGAGATGGAATTTGGTCTTCTACCTACTTGAGACTCAAGTACTTAGATCTTGAGGTGGCTAACTATTATTGGGCTAGGTTTAGGCTCAAAAGGAGAGAGAGCATGCAAGTCATGGGTGTACATGGGCTTGGGTTGAGTGCTTTCTCATGTGGTTTAGCCTAGAAGAGTTTTTTTGGATTTGGGTCATGATTAACCATGTATATATACACTCCCTGAAAACCCTATTCTCTTCTCTTCTCTTCTTCTCATGCACGTAAGCCGCCATCCCTAAGAACCCTAGGCCATAAGGAAGAAGAGCCAATTTCTGCTTAGCTCTTGTTCTCCTTCACCATCTAAGAACCAGTGATCCACGCTTCTAGCAGCCAAAGAAAGTCTCCACGTGCTATAGTTTGAGGCAGTTCATCTTCTTAAGATTGGGATCAGATCCGTTCGGTCTCCCACACAAGGCCTAGCCTCCCGAGCTCCTCAAGGACCGACATCCCGAGCTCATCGAGGGCTGGGGGTTGTTCCGAGAGGAGGCCTTTCTGCCCGGAGTGGTCAGTCTGCGAGGATGACTCGGCCCTCCACAATAGTAACGTCGCATGCAAGGTAATTCGCTGTGCGTTGCTCCCAGCTGACCGGGCTGAGCTCGAAGCTGGCGATATCGGCAGCTTTATCGATCAGGCCTACTGCTCCGCCATCCGAGTAAGTTATCTTTTTGCTTTGATTTTCATATCCTCTTAAGTTTTCAATCTCGGCTCACTCCCATTTTCTTCCTTCACAGCATCTTCATGAAATCGACATGCTGGTCACCATGGCGTCCAAGTGTCAGAACAAGACTCAGAGGAGCCAAAAGTGGCAGGAGGATGCCGAGAGGAAGCTCGGTGAGGCCGAGGCTGCGCGGAGGGAGGCCACCGCGAGGATGGAGGCTGCCCAGGCCGAGCTTCGATCTAAGGCCGAGCACCTTGATAAGGAAGAGGCTTCACATGCTCTGACCAGGTCGGAGCTCTATGCCTTTGAGGCATGTTTGGCCGATGCCCGCTCTGAGATCGCCGGCCACAAATATGAAGCGGGGGTCCTTCGGCTGAAGATCGAGCAACTCGAAGCTCGAGAAAGAAAGGCATTGGAGCAAGCCCGGAACGCGGTGCAGATCTTCTGCGAGTCGGACAAGTTTCGGGAGCTGATGGGGGAAGAAGCGGTTGATGGGCTCATTTGCGACTTTGAGGATTTTCGGAGGTAGATGTTTAGGATTTGCCCCAAGCTCAACCACCATGGTCTTCAGCCTCGTTTAGCGGTCGTCATGGACGACGACGAGCCCGAAAGTTCCGAGGATGAGGGCGCACTCGACAGTGTGCCCGAGGGCCCTGAGGCCGAGTGGGGCGTCGCCGAGGCTAAGACCGAGGCGGCTGAGCAGGTCGCTCAGGAGGCCCCATCTCGAGGAGCTGCCGAAGATGCCCCTGTAGAAGCTTTTGAGGCTGCTCCCGAGACCGCTCTCGAAACAGAGGATCCCGGGGCTGCCCCTGCAGGGGATCCCGAGGTGGTTCTTGTGGACAACTCCGGGGTCGATGCCGAGACCATCGTCGCTCCAGAAATACCTTAGGACTAAGTTTTGTTTTTTTTTCTTTTTGTACACGAGGTCGGCCGCTGTAGCCATTGTGCGGCCAAGTGGGTCGACCTTGGAACCAACATCTTGTACTCGGCCCTATGGCCTTTTATTAATGAAATACATGTGTTTCTTTTTCTTTCTATCCTGTTGTGTCTTTGATTTGTTTCCGCACGCACTCCCAACAAGCTTTTATTTTTGACTGCTTGAGTAGGACTTCGCGCATTATTTATTTTCGTATGTAATTCTGATATTCCTTGAAAAATTTCGTTGAGTCTTCAAGCCCAAATGTTTGAAGAATTTCGCTAAGTCTTTGAGCTCGGATTTAGTTGCAGTGTGAATCAAGACTGGGTTGCTGTTCGACCGTCGGAACTTGAGTGCCTCTTGACCCCTAGTTGAGTCTTCGTTAGATAGTTCTCGAGATCGGGGGAGCCTTTAGCTCGCTGTTGACTTGGCAGGGCGTCTCGAATTTGGTTGGAATGCCTTTAGGTTGTTGCAACAGGTTACTTCGAACTTGGTCGAGACGTCGTTAGATAGGACCCGAGGTTGAGGGAGACTGAGCTCGCGGTCGACGCAGCTGGGCACCCCCGAGCTTGGTTGGGGTATCATTAGGTAGGACTCGAGGTCGTCGCAGCAGGTCATCCCGAGCTCGGTCGAGGCATCCCGAGCTTGGTCGAGGCTTCCGAACTTGGCCCAGCATCCGAACTTGGCCGGGCATCCTGAGCTTGGTCGAGGCATCCCAAGCTTGGTCGAGGCATCCCGAGCTTGGTCGAGGCATCCCGAGCTTGGTCGGGCATCGTTTGACAGGACCTGAGGTTGAGGGAGGCTGAACTCACGGTCGGCGCAGCGGAGCATCCCGAACTTGGTCGAGGCATCCCAAGCTTAGTTGAGGCATCCGAACTTGGCCGGGCATCCGAACTTGATCGGGTATCCGAACTTGGTCGGGCATCATTTGACAGGACCTAAGGTTGAGGGAGGCTGAACTCGCGATCGGTGCAGCGAAGCATCCCGAACTTGGTCGAGGCATCCCGAGCTTGGTCGAGGCATCCGAACTTGATCGGGCATCCGAACTTAGTCAGGCATCCGAACTTGGCTGGGCATCCGAACTTGGCTGGGCATCCAAACTTGGTTGGGGCATCGCTGGGTTTCCCCTAAGGACTCAAATCATCTCAGGGATATCCTGGAGTTTACAAGTAGATTATCATTAGAAGAAGTGTTAAATAATTAAGAGGAAATCTTGAGAAACGCCTTATTGGCTGTGTTCTCAAACACCGGAGATCCCTAGGGAGCTTTACTGATGATACATTCGGAGGTTCTCGGAGTGCCAGCTTCGGAGAATGGGGGTCCCTTCAAGGGACTCCAACTTGTATACTCCGGGCTGTTGGACTCAAGCAACTCGATATGGTCCTTCCCAGTTCAGGACAAGCTTCCCTTGCTCGGTAGGTTGAGAAGCCTCAGCCTTTCTCAAGATGAGATCTCCTACTTTGAAGAGCTTGACTTTCACCCTGGAATTATAGTATTGCGCCACTTTTTGTTGATATCTTGCCATGCGGATTCGAGCGGCCTTCCTTGTTTCCTCGAGGAGGTCCAAGTTACTTCTAAGCTGGAATGAGTTGGAAGCTGCATCATAGTTCTCCACCCTTAGCGACGGGAGCCCAATTTTTAAAGGGATGACCGCCTCCGTTCCATAAGCCAGGTTGAAGGGGGTTTCGCCGGTAGGGACTCGAAATATAGTTCGGTAGGCCCAGAGGATATTGTAGAGATTTTCGACCCATTGCCCTTTGGATCGGTCGAGTCTGGCTTTGAGTCCCTGAAGGATGGTTCGATTTGTCACCTCTGTTTCTTCATTCATCTGTGGGTGAGCGACTGAGGTGAAACGATAGTCGATACCGAGTCCAGAGCAGAATTTTCTGAAGCGGGCATTGTCGAACTGGCGGCTGTTGTCGGATATGATGACGTGGGGGAGCCCAAATCTGTAGATTATTGATTTCCAGACGAAATCTCGCATTTTCGGCTTGGAGATTTGGGCCACCAGTTCAGCTTTGACCCACTTGGTAAAGTAGTCGATGGAGACTATGGAAAACTTTCTCTATCTCGTGGCCTGGGGAAATAGACCCAAGATGTCGATCCTCCATTGAGCAAATGGCCAGGGGGTACTGATCAAGGTCAGTGGGACTGAGGGTCGGCGCTGAATGTTGGCGTTTCGCTGACATCGGTCGCACCTTTGAACGAAGTCTGCGGCGTCTTTCTGAAGTGTAGGCCAATAATATCCTTAGCGTAGAATCTTGTGGGCCAGGGCCCGACCTCCTAAGTGGTTCCTGCAGATCCCTTCATGGATCTCTGCATGGCATAATCTGCCTCTGAAGGACGAAGGCATCTGAGGAGGGAAGAGATGAAGGACCTGCGATAGAGCTTGCCTTCGTACAAGAGGTACCGGAAAGCCTGACGCTTGATTTGATGGGCTTCGAGCTTGTTGTCGGGGAGGATTTCACTCTGCAACTAGTTAACGAATGCATCCATTCAGCTCGGTTCGATTTCAACACAGAGAACCGGTTCAGGCTCCTCAGTGCTTGGTGCTTGGAGATACTCGAGCGTTGTGGTCTTCGGAAACTCGCTCATGTGGAAAGTTGTCAATTTTGACAGCTGGTCCGCCCTCGTGTTCTCTGCTCTGGGGATGTACTGGATGTCGAAGGCGCTTAGTGTAGAGGTGATATCTCGCACCTTTTGGAGGTATTTTGCATCGACGGCTCCCTCGCTTCGAAGTCTCTCAAGATCTGGCTCACGACCAGTTGGAAGTCGCTAAAGACCTTCAGGCTCTTGACCTTGAGCTCCTTCGCTAACTTCAGCCTGACGACGAGTGCCTCATACTCCGTTTCATTATTTGAGGCTGGAAATTCGAAGCGTAGGGCTTGCTCTATGACCACCCCATCTGGACTGGTGAGGATGAGGCCTGCGCCGCTACCCCCCCAGGTTGAGGAGCTGTCCACATGTAGAACCCATAGTTGCCTCGGGGCCTCCTCTATTGACGTGAGCTCGGGCTCAGGGTCGTCTGGTAAGGTGCACTCTACTATGAAGTCAACAAACACTTGTGCCTTGATTGTCGGCCTCGAGCGGTACTCGAGGTCGAATTTTTTGAGCCCGAACGCCCACTTTGCGATTCTTCCCGCGTGATCCGACCGTTGCAGAACTTGCTTTATGGGTTGGTCAGTCAGTATGGCCACAGTGTGGGCTTGAAAGTAGGGTCGGAGCCTTCGAGCTGAGGTGAGTAGTACATAGATTGTCTTCTCCAGCTTGGAGTATCAAGTC